>NC_092119.1:3879888-3894888 GCF_045679555.1 Salvelinus alpinus
GATGGACCGGGTTCTCCGACCCCATTGGAAGTACGTGGTGGCATACATCGATGATATTGTGATCCACGGGAGTGAGTGGGAGACACATCTAAACCAGGTGAGCGCAGTAGTGCAGGCCTTATGGGAAACGGGGCTAACAGCAAACCCAAAGAAATGTCGGCTTGGTCTGCGGGAGGCTGAGTACCCGGGGTACACGTTCGGGAGGGGATGTGTCAATCCCAGGTGAAGAAAGTGGAGGTGATCCGGGAATGATCCCGACCCCTCACCAAGAAGCAGGTACTCACATTTGTGGGGTTGACTACTGGAGATTTATTCCCCACTTTGCCTCCTTAGCCAGCTCCCTGACAGATCTGACCAGTAGCCGTCTGCCCGCCCAGGTGACGTGGACCGAGGAGACAGAGAAAGCCTTCCAGGACCTAAAGGGAGCACTGTGTTCTGGATCCGTGCTGGTGACACCGGACTTCTCCAAACCCACAGGTGGTTCAGATCGATGCGTCCGGAACAGGGGAGGGTGCCGTTCTATCACAGCCCCAAGAAGGCGAGGAACACCCAGTCATGTACATTAGCCGGAAGCTGTTGCCGCGGGAACAAAGATATTCCAAGGTGAAAGAAAGAATGTCTGGCGATCAAGTGGGCCCTAGAAACGCCGAAGTAGGACTTATTGGGACGGCACTTCACCCTCGTAACGGACAATCGCACCACTGGTTTGGATGTCACGGAATAAGGACGGCCCAGGTCACCCACTGGTTCCTATCCTTTCAGCCCTTTGCTTTCTCTGTCGTCCACAGATCAGGTGCAGCACATGGGAATGCCGATGCCCTATCCAAGAGGGATGCCCTATCCAGGAGGGATACCCTATCCAGGAGGGATGCCCTATCCAGGAGGGATGCCCTATCCAGGAGGGATGCCCTATCCAGGAGGGATGCGCTATCCAGGAGGGATACCCTATCCAGGAGGGATGCCCTATCCAGGAGGGATGCCCTATCCAGGAGGGATGCCCTAACCAGGAGGGATGCCCTATCCAGGAGGGATGCCCTATCCAGGAGGGATGCCCTATCCAGGAGGGTTGCCCTATCCAGGAGGGATGCCCTATCAGGGAGGGTTGCCCTATCCAGGAGGGATGCCCTATCCAGGAGGGATGCCCTATCCAAGAGGGATGCCCTATCCAGGAGGGATGCCCTATCCAGGAGGGTTGCCCTATCCAGGAGGGATGCCCTATCCAAGAGGGATGCCCTATCCAGGAGGGATGCCCTATCCAGGAGGGTTGCCCTATCCAGGAGGGATGCCCTATCCAGGAGGGTTGCCCTATCCAGGAGGGATGCCCTATCCAGGAGGGTTGCCCTATCCAGGAGGGATGCCCTATCCAGGAGGGATACCCTATCCAGGAGGGATGCCCTATCCAGGAGGGATACCCTATCCAGGAGGGATGCCCTATCAGGGAGGGATGCTCTAGGGATCAGGACTGCCCTTCCCTCCCAGTCAGAGCTGGGGGGGGGGGGGGGCAGCCGGCAGGGAGAGGTGAGGGGAGTGGTGATTGTGGGGAGATATCTGGCTGTCCGTTGGCTTCACCCCCGGACCTTATATGGACTTCCTGCCCCAACGAGGCAAGACTGTAACTCGTTAAGCCAGGGCGTGTTTGGGGTTAAAAGGGGGAAGCAGACAGCACAACAGGGCAGAGAAGGAGAGAACCAAACGCGTTGTGAAGAGTTGGAGGAGAGAGCATCTATCTGCGAGATTACACGTTGGGACCTGGACTGTCGGACTAACACCCTTGTGTACCGGAATAGCTGAGGTCCCGAGTGTGAGGATTACCCCTTGGATAACGGAACGGACAAAGAGAACGGCTTGTGGATTGTGAGGTGATTGGTGAATTCCTCCTTCTTTCCCCCGTGTACGAAAACCCCGAAATCGAAAATAAACTTCCTCTTTGCAGTCTATTGGTGCCACTGATGCCTGTGTTGTTATTGAACTCGGGGTGACGTGGAAAACCCCCCCCCCCCCCCCTCACCCTTGACCTTGCTACAGTGTGTAGAACAAACCAGGAGAACAGAGATCAGAGTACTGTCTAATGTTAAGATGCTAACAGGGGTTTGTGATGAGGCAACATTTCTACCACTGTCTGGTTTCTTTATATCTACTATTAGGTGACATCATTGGCCTTTGTCATTTGTTAAAACTGTGTGTGTGTGTGTGTGTGTGTGTGTGTGTGTGTGTGTGTGTGTGTGTGTGTGTGTGTGTGTGTATGTGTGTGTTCTCAGGTGCTACCTGCAGGCGTGTGTTGGCTGGAAGAGAAGTTTCTGGAACACAACAGAGAGAAAAGAGAGCGTGTGTGAGACGGAAATATAAATATATACAGTAATCCCTCGTTTATCGCGGGGGTTACGTTCCGAAAATGACCCGCGATAAGTGAAATCCGCGAAATAGAAAACTTTTTTTTTTTTTACAATTAGCAACTATTACATGTATACAAATACAGTGACTCACGTGTAGGCCGTTTCGTCGACATTATGGGTTTAGGAGATGTTCGAAATTACAAGATAATTTGGCCAACTTAATGTAAATTTGCCAAGCTGTTTTATGTACGTACACATAACTGCACGAGACGACAAAATGATAGCACAATTCGTAGCATGTTTTGATACAAGAAGCGGGAGTGAGTTTTTAGCGAATCAGAATGCAGAGCACAATGCACCAAAAAAAAAAAAAAATGCATTATGAAAATCCGCGAAATAGCGAATCCGCGATAAGTGAACCGCGAAGTGGCGAGGGATCACTGTATATATATATAGAGAGAGAGACGTGTCTCTAAAAACGTATTGATGAAAAATCACTGTTTACTATCCATACTCTCTTCTTCTCTCTCACTGTTTACTATCCATACTCTCTCCTTCTCTCTCACTGTTTACTATCCATACTCTCTCCTTCTCTCTCACTGTTTACTATCCATACTCTCTCCTTCTCTCTCACTGTTTACTATCCATACTCTCTCCTTCTCTCTCACTGTTTACTATCCATACTCTCTCCTTCTCTCTCACTGTTTACTATCCATACTCTCTCCTTCTCTCTCACTGTTTACTATCCATACTCTCTCCTTCTCTCTCACTGTTTACTATCCATACTCTCTCCTTCTCTCTCACTGTTTACTATCCATACTCTCTCCTTCTCTCTCACTGTTTACTATCCATACTCTCTCACTGTTTACTATCCATACTCTCTTCTTCTCTCTCACTGTTTACTATCCATACTCTCTCCTTCTCTCTCACTGTTTACTATCCATACTCTCTCCTTCTCTCTCACTGTTTACTATACATACTCTCTCCTTCTCTCTCACTGTTTACTATCCATACTCTCTCCTTCTCTCTCACTGTTTACTATCCATACTCTCTCCTTCTCTCTCACTGTTTACTATCCATACTCTCTCCTTCTCTCTCACTGTTTACTATCCATACTCTCTCCTTCTCTCTCACTGTTTACTATCCATACTCTCTCCTTCTCTCTCACTGTTTACTATCCATACTCTCTCCTTCTCTCTCACTGTTTACTATCCATACTCTCTCCTTCTCTCTCACTGTTTACTATCCATACTCTCTCACTGTTTACTATCCATACTCTCTCCTTCTCTCTCACTGTTTACTATCCATACTCTCTCCTTCTCTCTCACTGTTTACTATCCATCCTCTCTCCTTCTCTCTCACTGTTTACTATCCATACTCTCTCACTGTTTACTATCCATCCTCTCTCCTTCTCTCTCACTGTTTACTATCCATACTCTCTCCTTCTCTCTCACTGTTTACTATCCATCCTCTCTCCTTCTCTCTCACTGTTTACTATCCATCCTCTCTCCTTCTCTCTCACTGTTTACTATCCATCCTCTCTCCTTCTCTCTCACTGTTTACTATCCATCCTCTCTCCTTCTCTCTCACTGTTTACTATCCATACTCTCTCCTTCTCTCTCACTGTTTACTATCCATCCTCTCTCCTTCTCTCTCACTGTTTACTATCCATACTCTCTCACTGTTTACTATCCATCCTCTCTCCTTCTCTCTCACTGTTTACTATCCATACTCTCTCCTTCTCTCTCACTGTTTACTATCCATCCTCTCTCCTTCTCTCTCACTGTTTACTATCCATCCTCTCTCCTTCTCTCTCACTGTTTACTATCCATACTCTCTCCTTCTCTCTCACTGTTTACTATCCATCCTCTCTCCTTCTCTCTCACTGTTTACTATCCATACTCTCTCCTTCTCTCTCACTGTTTACTATCCATCCTCTCTCCTTCTCTCTCACTGTTTACTATCCATACTCTCTCACTGTTTACTATCCATCCTCTCTCCTTCTCTCTCACTGTTTACTATCCATACTCTCTCACTGTTTACTATCCATACTCTCTCCTTTTCTCTCACTGTTTACTATCCATCCTCTCTCCTTCTCTCTCACTGTTTACTATCCATACTCTCTCCTACTCTCTCACTGTTTACTATCCATCCTCTCTCCTTCTCTCTCACTGTTTACTATCCATACTCTCTCCTTTTCTCTCACTGTTTACTATCCATACTCTCTCCTTCTCTCTCACTGTTTACTATCCATACTCTCTCACTGTTTACTATCCATACTCTCTCCTTTTCTCTCACTGTTTACTATCCATACTCTCTCCTTCTCTCTCACTGTTTACTATCCATCCTCTCTCCTTCTCTCTCACTGTTTACTATCCATCCTCTCTCACTGTTTACTATCCATCCTCTCTCCTTCTCTCTCACTGTTTACTATCCATCCTCTCTCACTGTTTACTATCCATCCTCTCTCCTTCTCTCTCACTGTTTACTATCCATACTCTCTCCCTCTCTCTCACTGTTTACTATCCATCCTCTCTCCTTCTCTCTCACTGTTTACTATCAATACTCTCTCCTTCTCTCTCACTGTTTACTATCCATCCTCTCTCCTTCTCTCTCACTGTTTACTATCCATCCTCTCTCCTTCTCTCTCACTGTTTACTATCCATACTCTCTCCCTCTCTCTCACTGTTTACTATCCATCCTCTCTCCTTCTCTCTCACTGTTTACTATCAATACTCTCTCCTTCTCTCTCACTGTTTACTATCCATCCTCTCTCCTTCTCTCTCACTGTTTACTATCCATCCTCTCTCCTTCTCTCTCACTGTTTACTATCCATCCTCTCTCCTTCTCTCTCACTGTTTACTATCCATACTCTCTCCTTCTCTCTCACTGTTTACTATCCATCCTCTCTCCTTCTCTCTCACTGTTTACTATCCATCCTCTCTCCTTCTCTCTCACTGTTTACTATCCATCCTCTCTCCTTCTCTCTCACTGTTTACTATCCATACTCTCTCCTACTCTCTCACTGTTTACTATCCATACTCTCTCCTTCTCTCACTGTTTACTATCCATCCTCTCTCCTTCTCTCTCACTGTTTACTATCCATACTCTCTCCCTCTCTCTCACTGTTTACTATCCAAACTCTCTCCTTCTCTCTCACTGTTTACTATCCATACTCTCTCCTTCTCTCTCACTGTTTACTATCCAAACTCTCTCCTTCTCTCTCACTGTTTACTATCCATACTCTCTCCTTCTCTCTCACTGTTTACTATCCATACTCTCTCCTACTCTCTCACTGTTTACTATCCATCCTCTCTCCTTCTCTCTCACTGTTTACTATCCATCCTCTCTCCTTCTCTCTCACTGTTTACTATCCATCCTCTCTCCTTCTCTCACTGTTTACTATCCATCCTCTCTCCTTCTCTCACTGTTTACTATCCATACTCTCTCCTTCTCTCTCACTGTTTACTATCCATCCTCTCTCCTTCTCTCTCACTGTTTACTATCCATCCTCTCTCCTTCTCTCTCACTGTTTACTATCCATCCTCTCTCCTTCTCTCTCACTGTTTACTATCCATACTCTCTCCTTCTCTCTCACTGTTTACTATCCATCCTCTCTCCTTCTCTCTCACTGTTTACTATCCATCCTCTCTCCTTCTCTCTCACTGTTTACTATCCATACTCTCTCCTTCTCTCTCACTGTTTACTATCCATACTCTCTCCTTCTCTCTCACTGTTTACTATCCATACTCTCTCCTTCTCTCTCACTGTTTACTATCCATCCTCTCTCCTTCTCTCTCACTGTTTACTATCCATCCTCTCTCCTTCTCTCTCACTGTTTACTATCCATACTCTCTCCTTCTCTCTCACTGTTTACTATCCATCCTCTCTCCTTCTCTCTCACTGTTTACTATCCATCCTCTCTCCTTCTCTCTCACTGTTTACTATCCATACTCTCTCCTTCTCTCTCACTGTTTACTATCCATCCTCTCTCCTTCTCTCTCACTGTTTACTATCCATCCTCTCTCCTTCTCTCTCACTGTTTACTATCCATCCTCTCTCCTTCTCTCTCACTGTTTACTATCCATACTCTCTCCTTCTCTCTCACTGTTTACTATTCATCCTCTCTCCTTCTCTCTCACTGTTTACTATCCATACTCTTTCCTTCTCTCTCACTGTTTACTATCCATACTCTCTCCTTCTCTCTCACTGTTTACTATCCATACTCTCTCCTTCTCTCTCACTGTTTACTATCCATACTCTCTCCTTCTCTCTCACTGTTTACTATCCATCCTCTCTCCTTCTCTCTCACTGTTTACTATCCATCCTCTCTCCTTCTCTCTCACTGTTTACTATCCATCCTCTCTCCTTCTCTCTCACTGTTTACTATCCATACTCTCTCCTTCTCTCTCACTGTTTACTATCCATCCTCTCTCCTTCTCCCTCACTGTTTACTATCCATACTCTCTCCTTCTCTCTCACTGTTTACTATCCATCCTCTCTCCTTCTCTCTCACTGTTTACTATCCATCCTCTCTCCTTCTCTCTCACTGTTTACTATCCATCCTCTCTCCTTCTCTCTCACTGTTTACTATCCATACTCTCTCCTTCTCTCTCACTGTTTACTATCCATACTCTTTCCTTCTCTCTCACTGTTTACTATCCATCCTCTCTCCCTCTCTCTCACTGTTTACTATCCATCCTCTCTCCCTCTCTCTCACGGTTTACTATCCATACTCTCTCCCCCTCTCTCACTGTTTACTATCCATCCTCTCTCCTTCTCTCTCACTGTTTACTATCCATCCTCTCTCCTTCTCTCTCACTGTTTACTATCCATCCTCTCTCCTTCTCTCTCACTGTTTACTATCCATACTCTCTCCTTCTCTCTCACTGTTTACTATCCATACTCTTTCCTTCTCTCTCACTGTTTACTATCCATACTCTCTCCTTCTCTCTCACTGTTTACTATCCATCCTCTCTCCTTCTCTCTCACTGTTTACTATCCATACTCTCTCCTTCTCTCTCACTGTTTACTATCCATCCTCTCTCCTTCTCTCTCACTGTTTACTATCCATACTCTCTCCTTCTCTCTCACTGTTTACTATCCATCCTCTCTCCTTCTCTCTCACTGTTTACTATCCATCCTCTCTCCTTCTCTCTCACTGTTTACTATCCATCCTCTCTCCTTCTCTCTCACTGTTTACTATCCATACTCTCTCCTTCTCTCTCACTGTTTACTATCCATCCTCTCTCCTTCTCTCTCACTGTTTAATATCCATACTCTTTCCTTCTCTCTCACTGTTTACTATCCATACTCTCTCCTTCTCTCTCACTGTTTACTATCCATACTCTCTCCTTCTCTCTCACTGTTTACTATCCATACTCTCTCCTTCTCTCTCACTGTTTACTATCCATCCTCTCTCCTTCTCTCTCACTGTTTACTATCCATCCTCTCTCCTTCTCTCTCACTGTTTACTATCCATCCTCTCTCCTTCTCTCTCACTGTTTACTATCCATACTCTCTCCTTCTCTCTCACTGTTTACTATCCATCCTCTCTCCTTCTCTCTCACTGTTTACTATCCATCCTCTCTCCTTCTCTCTCACTGTTTACTATCCATCCTCTCTCCTTCTCTCTCACTGTTTACTATCCATCCTCTCTCCTTCTCTCTCACTGTTTACTATCCATCCTCTCTCCTTCTCTCTCACTGTTTACTATCCATACTCTCTCCTTCTCTCTCACTGTTTACTATCCATACTCTTTCCTGCTCTCTCACTGTTTACTATCCATCCTCTCTCCCTCTCTCTCACTGTTTACTATCCATCCTCTCTCCCTCTCTCTCACTGTTTACTATCCATACTCTCTCCTTCTCTCTCACTGTTTACTATCCATCCTCTCTCCTTCTCTCTCACTGTTTACTATCCATCCTCTCTCATTCTCTCTCACTGTTTACTATCCATCCTCTCTCCTTCTCTCTCACTGTTTACTATCCATCCTCTCTCCTTCTCTCTCACTGTTTACTATCCATCCTCTCTCCTTCTCTCTCACTGTTTACTATCCATCCTCTCTCCTTCTCTCTCACTGTTTACTATCCATACTCTTTCCTTCTCTCTCACTGTTTACTATCCATACTCTCTCCTTCTCTCTCACTGTTTACTATCCATCCTCTCTACTTCTCTCTCACTGTTTACTATCCATCCTCTCTCCTTCTCTCTCACTGTTTACTATCCATCCTCTCTCCTTCTCTCTCACTGTTTACTATCCATACTCTCTCCTTCTCTCTCACTGTTTACTATCCATCCTCTCTCCTTCTCTCTCACTGTTTACTATCCATCCTCTCTCCTTCTCTCTCACTGTTTACTATCCATCCTCTCTCCTTCTCTCTCACTGTTTACTATCCATCCTCTCTCCTTCTCTCTCACTGTTTACTATCCATCCTCTCTCCTTCTCTCTCACTGTTTACTATCCATACTCTCTCCTTCTCTCTCACTGTTTACTATCCATCCTCTCTCCTTCTCTCTCACTGTTTACTATCCATCCTCTCTCCTTCTCTCTCACTGTTTACTATCCATCCTCTCTCCTTCTCTCTCTCACTGTTTACTATCCATACTCTCTCCTTCTCTCTCACTGTTTACTATCCATCCTCTCTCCTTCTCTCTCACTGTTTACTATCCATCCTCTCTCCTTCTCTCTCACTGTTTACTATCCATCCTCTCTCCTTCTCTCTCACTGTTTACTATCCATCCTCTCTCCTTCTCTCTCACTGTTTACTATCCATCCTCTCTCCTTCTCTCTCACTGTTTACTATCCATACTCTCTCCTTCTCTCTCACTGTTTACTATCCATACTCTTTCCTTCTCTCTCACTGTTTACTATCCATCCTCTCTCCCTCTCTCTCACTGTTTACTATCCATCCTCTCTCCCTCTCTCTCACTGTTTACTATCCATACTCTCTCCTTCTCTCTCACTGTTTACTATCCATCCTCTCTCCTTCTCTCTCACTGTTTACTATCCATCCTCTCTCCTTCTCTCTCACTGTTTACTATCCATCCTCTCTCCTTCTCTCTCACTGTTTACTATCCATCCTCTCTCCTTCTCTCTCACTGTTTACTATCCATCCTCTCTCCTTCTCTCTCACTGTTTACTATCCATCCTCTCTCCTTCTCTCTCACTGTTTACTATCCATACTCTTTCCTTCTCTCTCACTGTTTACTATCCATCCTCTCTCCTTCTCTCTCACTGTTTACTATCCATCCTCTCTCCTCTCTCACTGTTTACTATCCATCCTCTCTCCTTCTCTCTCACTGTTTACTATCCATCCTCTCTCCTTCTCTCTCACTGTTTACTATCCATACTCTTTCCTTCTCTCTCACTGTTTACTATCCATACTCTCTCCTTCTCTCTCACTGTTTACTATCCATACTCTCTCCTTCTCTCTCACTGTTTACTATCCATCCTCTCTCCTTCTCTCTCACTGTTTACTATCCATACTCTCTCCTTCTCTCTCACTGTTTACTATCCATCCTCTCTCCCTCTCTCTCACTGTTTACTATCCATCCTCTCTCCTTCTCTCTCACTGTTTACTATCCATACTCTTTCCTTCTCTCTCACTGTTTACTATCCATACTCTTTCCTTCTCTCTCACTGTTTACTATCCATACTCCCTCCTTCTCTCTCACTGTTTACTATCCATCCTCTCTCCATCTCTCTCACTGTTTACTATCCATACTCTCTCCTTCTCTCTCACTGTTTACTATCCATCCTCTCTCCTTCTCTCTCACTGTTTACTATCCATCCTCTCTCCTTCTCTCTCACTGTTTACTATCCATCCTCTCTCCTTCTCTCTCACTGTTTACTATCCATCCTCTCTCCTTCTCTCTCACTGTTTACTATCCATCCTCTCTCCTTCTCTCTCACTGTTTACTATCCATCCTCTCTCCTTCTCTCTCACTGTTTACTATCCATACTCTCTCCTTCTCTCTCACTGTTTACTATCCATCCTCTCTCCTTCTCTCTCACTGTTTACTATCCATACTCTTTCCTTCTCTCTCACTGTTTACTATCCATACTCTCTCCTTCTCTCTCACTGTTTACTATCCATACTCTCTCCTTCTCTCTCACTGTTTACTATCCATACTCTCTCCTTCTCTCTCACTGTTTACTATCCATCCTCTCTCCTTCTCTCTCACTGTTTACTATCCATCCTCTCTCCTTCTCTCTCACTGTTTACTATCCATCCTCTCTCCTTCTCTCTCACTGTTTACTATCCATACTCTCTCCTTCTCTCTCACTGTTTACTATCCATCCTCTCTCCTTCTCTCTCACTGTTTACTATCCATACTCTCTCCTTCTCTCTCACTGTTTACTATCCATCCTCTCTCCTTCTCTCTCACTGTTTACTATCCATCCTCTCTCCTTCTCTCTCACTGTTTACTATCCATACTCTCTCCTTCTCTCTCACTGTTTACTATCCATACTCTCTCCTTCTCTCTCACTGTTTACTATCCATCCTCTTTCCCTCTCTCTCACTGTTTACTATCCATCCTCTCTCCCTCTCTCTCACTGTTTACTATCCATACTCTCTCCTTCTCTCTCACTGTTTACTATCCATCCTCTCTCCTTCTCTCTCACTGTTTACTATCCATCCTCTCTCCTTCTCTCTCACTGTTTACTATCCATCCTCTCTCCTTCTCTCTCACTGTTTACTATCCATCCTCTCTCCTTCTCTTTCACTGTTTACTATCCATCCTCTCTCCTTCTCTCTCACTGTTTACTATCCATCCTCTCTCCTTCTCTCTCACTGTTTACTATCCATACTCTTTCCTTCTCTCTCACTGTTTACTATCCATCCTCTCTCCTTCTCTCTCACTGTTTACTATCCATCCTCTCTCCTTCTCTCTCACTGTTTACTATCCATCCTCTCTCCTTCTCTCTCACTGTTTACTATCCATCCTCTCTCCTTCTCTCTCACTGTTTACTATCCATACTCTTTCCTTCTCTCTCACTGTTTACTATCCATACTCTCTCCTTCTCTCTCACTGTTTACTATCCATCCTCTCTCCTTCTCTCTCACTGTTTACTATCCATCCTCTCTCCTTCTCTCTCACTGTTTACTATCCATACTCTCTCCTTCTCTCTCACTGTTTACTATCCATACTCTCTCCTTCTCTCTCACTGTTTACTATCCATACTCTTTCCTTCTCTCTCACTGTTTACTATCCATCCTCTCTCCTTCTCTCTCACTGTTTACTATCCATACTCTCTCCTTCTCTCTCACTGTTTACTATCCATACTCTCTCCTTCTCTCTCACTGTTTACTATCCATCCTCTCTCCTTCTCTCTCACTGTTTACTATCCATACTCTCTCCTTCTCTCTCACTGTTTACTATCCATCCTCTCTCCCTCTCTCTCACTGTTTACTATCCATCCTCTCTCCTTCTCTCTCACTGTTTACTATCCATACTCTTTCCTTCTCTCTCACTGTTTACTATCCATACTCTTTCCTTCTCTCTCACTGTTTACTATCCATACTCCCTCCTTCTCTCTCACTGTTTACTATCCATCCTCTCTCCTTCTCTCTCACTGTTTACTATCCATACTCTTTCCTTCTCTCTCACTGTTTACTATCCATACTCTCTCCTTCTCTCTCACTGTTTACTATCCATACTCTTTCCTCCTCTCTCACTGTTTACTATCCATACTCTCTCCTTCTCTCTCACTGTTTACTATCCATCCTCTCTCCTCCTCTGTCACTCTTTCTGACACACACAAACTCATTCACACAAACATCTTCTCATAAAGTCTTCTCATAATAAAACAAAGCCTCGTAGTGTAGTTGCTTTTTAATTAATAATCAACCTGTTTAAATGCCAGATATTCACCACATAATAATCACAGCTCATTATAATAATTAAAAACTTCTAATCCATCAGTTTCCCGAGTTTTTTCTACGACTCTGTGTGTGTGTTTATATATATGTGTGTGTGTGTGTGTGTGTGTGTGTCTGTGTGTTTATATATATGTGTGTGTGTGTGTGTGTGTATGTGTCTGTGTGTTTATATATATGTGTGTGTGTGTGTGTGTCTGTGTGTTTATATATGTGGACGTGTTTAACTATTCTTGTGGGGACCAGAAGTCCCTACAAGAATAGTAAACAAAGTAAAAATTGACCAACTGGGGACATTTTGTTAGTCCCCACAAGGTCAAATGCTATTTCTAGGGGGTTTAGGGTTAAGGTTAGAATTGGTGTTAGGGTTAGAATTAAGTTAAATATTAAGGTTAGGAGCTAGGGTTAGTTGTAGGGTTAGGGTTAGGAGCTAGGGTTAGGTTTAGGGTTAGAATAAAGTTTAGGTTTTTGGGTTAGGGTTAGGGTTAGGGTTAGGGTTAGGGTTAGGGTTAAGGTTAGGGTTAGGGTAGGAGTACGGGTTAGGATTAGGGTTAGGTTTAGGGTTAGGGGTTAGGGAAAATAGGATTTTGAATGGGACTGAATTGTATGTCCCCACAAGGTTAGCTGTACAAGACTGTGTGTGTGTGTGTGTCTGTATGTTTATATATGTGTGTGTGTGTTTGTGTATAGGCTTGGATCAATTCACTAAGATACGTTGTATAATGAGTGCATAAAGAACACGTCCTTAAGACAGACACGACAGACACACGTCCTTAAGACAGACATGACAGACACACGTCCTTAAGACAGACAAGACAGACACACGTCCTTAAGACAGACACACGTCCTTAAGACAGACATGACAGACACACGTCCTTAAGACAGACACGACAGACAAACGTCCTTAAGACAGACACACGTCCTTAAGACAGACACACGTCCTTAAGACAGACACCTCTCCTTAAGACAGACACGACAGACAAACGTCCTTAAGACAGACACACGTCCTTAAGACAGACACACGTCCTTAAGACAGACACACGTCCTTAAGACAGACACACCTCCTTAAGACAGACACACCTCCTTAAGACAGACACGACAGACACACGTTCTTAAGACAGACACAACAAACACATCCTTAAGACAGACACAACAGACAAGACAGAAACACGTCCTTAAGACAGACACAACAGACACACGTCCTTAAGACAGACACAACAGACACACGTCCTTAAGACAGACACAACAGACACACGTCCTTAAGACAGACACAACAGACACACGTCCTTAAGACAGACACGACAGAAACACGTCCTTAAGACAGACACACATCCTTAAGACAGACACGACAGACACGACAGACACACATCGTTAAGACAGACAAGACAGACACACATCGTTAAGACAGACACACATCGTTAAGACAGACAAGACAGACAAACGTCCTTAAGACAGACACGACAGACGCGTCCTTAAGACAGACACAACAGACACGTCCTTAAGACAGACACAACAGACACACGTCCTTAAGACAGACACGACAGACGCGTCCTTAAGACAGACACAACAGAAACACGTCCTTAAGAGAGACACAACAGACACACGTCCTTAAGAGAGACACAACAGACACACGTCCTTAAGACAGACACACATCGTTAAGACAGACAAGACAGACACACATCGTTAAGACAGACACACATCGTTAAGACAGACAAGACAGACACACGTCCTTAAGACAGACACGACAGACGCGTCCTTAAGACAGACACAACAGACACAACAGACACACGTCCTTAAGACAGACACGACAGACGCGTCCTTAAGACAGACACAACAGAAACACGTCCTTAAGAGAGACACAACAGACACACGTCCTTAAGAGAGACACAACAGACACACGTCCTTAAGACAGACACGACAGAAACACGTCCATAACTTCTTAGCGCTAGGGGTCAGATTTTTATTTATTTAAAATAACGTGCCCAACGTAAACGAACATTTTCTCTGGCCCAGATCGTAGAATATGCATATAATTTACAGATTAGGATAGAAAACACTCCAACGTTTCCAAAACTGTTAAAATATTGTCTGTGAGTATAACAATACTTATTCTGCATGCGAAAACCTGAGAAAATGTAACCCGGAAGTGATATTTAAAAAAAAAAATCTGTGTTCCCTGGCCCGTCTAACCTCCATTTAAAGGCTATGCCCCTCAGGCTATGACCAGGCTTTAGACATAGTTTAAGGCTTTTATTTTGAAAAATTAGCGAGTTTTTTCAAAAGTAGTCAGGGTTCCTCTGAATATTTCCTGCGCGCCAGAGAGGGGCACCCCATTTTCCTTTTGTCTCTTAATGAATAGGTTATGGTCCGGGTGAAATATTATTGATTATGTTTGATAAAAACAACCTGAGGATTGATTATAAAAAACATGACATGTTTCTACGACCATTACGGATACTTTTTGGAATTTGTCGAACGGAACACGGCTTTGGTTTTCTCAACATAATGCGCAACCCAAATGGCGTTTTTTTGTGATAAAAGTAATATTTATCGAACAAAAATAACATTTGTTGTGTAACTGGGAGTCTCGTGAGTGGAAACATCCGAAGATTATCAAAGGTAAGCGATTCATTTTATTGCTTTTCTGACTTTCGTGACCATGCTAATTTGGGGCTAGCTGTTGTAGCTTTGAAAGCTACACTCACAAAAGCTTGGATTTCTTTCGCTGTAAAATATATTTTCAAAATCTGACACGATAGGTGGATTAACAACAAGCTAAGCTG
>NC_092119.1:3902388-3919888 GCF_045679555.1 Salvelinus alpinus
GTGGACAACACATCCCATCGTTAGGGTGGAGACCCAAGCATCTCCTCGTTATATCCAGTATCTCTGACTAACACTAGGGTCTGCTGCCAGGTCACACTGACACCCCCAACATGATCTCACTCATTTGACTTCAGATTCTGATGTTTGTCTACGTTCCCCCCCCCCCCCCCAAATGTCAGATTGCGAGGTTAAGGGTTCAAGTTTGGGATAGGGTTCAGAACTTACTGTCTACCACTGGGCTTGAACACATGACCTTTGGATGCATGAGTCATGACCTTTGGATCTGGAATCATGACCTTTGGATCCGGAGTCATGGGATTATGAGCATCCACCACTCCTGTAGCAAAACTCAAGCGTATCTGACGGTAATAACGCTCACTGTTGCCCCTAGTGGACGGTTTTGAAGGTATTTCCCCGACGTCCTCAGGACATGGATAGACGTCCATTTTTGAAGTCACTCTTGAGCGAGCTGGCTGGACCCCCCCCCCCCCCCCCCCCTCTAAAGCAATCATTTCAGGAAGCAATTTTAAATTAAAATTCCAAAATTGGAAAACTTTGAAAAAAATAGCTTCTACTCTTCAGTTAAAGTCATTAAGAAAACAACACTTTTTTCCCCCCAATTATTAAATTGTCATTTCTGTTTACTTCCTCAATTCAAATTGAACCCGTCCCTCTACCAACAGGGCACTAAATATTCCAACCCACATTACAAGTGCATGGTGTTGGTGGGTCCAAAGCGGCAGTACTTGAAGTCTCAGGAAGGTACCATGATGCTAACAGTGGCCACTTTGTACACTTGCCTTGAATCATAGGGACATGAGTCTTTCAGGCAATAATGGTTGTACTGTGTACCTCCAGAACAAAGCCTTATGATGTGATGCCCAATGACATTGAGTTTCCTTCAAACTCAGTACTGTGTGTGTGTGTGTGTGTGTGTGTGTGTGTGTGTGTGTGTGTGTGTGTGTGTGTGTGTGTGTGTGTGTGTGTGTGTGTGTGTGTGTGTGTGTGTGTGTGTGTGTGTGTGTGTGTGTGTGTGTGTGTGTGTGCTCTTTAAGAACCGATCAAAACTCTGCACGTCAACAACCTAATGACCTCAACAAAGTCCCCCCCAACCACACACACACACATACACACACACACACACACACACACACACACACACACACACACACACACACACACACACACACACACACACACACACACACACACACACACACACACACACACACACACACACACACACACACACACACACACACACACACACACACACACACACACACACACACACAGAGAAGACGCTTGGTCCTCTCCCAGACTGACAGTCGGTTGTGTAGAGAACATGTAGCTAAAGAAAAGCCAGAATGTCTCATTAATCAGAAAGAAAGACAATAATTAATGTGCATGTTTTACAGAAATCAAAAATCCATTAAGGGGGAAAAAAAAAGCTATTTGAGCTGCTTTTAAAAAATCTTATTTGGTCTGACGGGGGAAGAAAACGAACGACACAGCAATTTACCTTTAATTTAGACTACCTTCCGGTCGGAGAACCTTCTCCGTGTGTGTGTAAGTGTGTGTGTGTGAATTGTGTCTGTATTGCTCCCAGCTTAATGCATAGTGTATGAATCAGGATGTAGAAAGGTAATCTAATTACCATAAACGAAGGTCATTTGGTCTAACTCTAAAACCATTACCAATGGGAAGAATGGATAGATGGTAATTTAAAGAAATACAAAGAAATGGAGGGAGGGAGGGATGGTGGGAGGGAGGGATGGATGAGGGAGGGAGGAGGGAGGGAGGGAGGGATGGGGGAGGGAGGGAGGGATGGATGAGGGAGGGAGGGAGGGAGGGAGGGAGGGGGGGGGGGTAGAGGACTGTACCTGCAGGTGCTCTTGGCATTACCTTCATCTACTTCAATCCATAGACAACATAATCCTCACAATTTCTCTATTTATTAAGATGAGAAAAATGTCATTCTCACCCTTCAAGTATTCTAAGGATTCTAAATATTCTAAGTATTCTAAATATTTTATAATAGTCTAAGTATTCTAAATATTCTAAGTATTTTAAACATTCTAAGTATTCTAAATATTCTAAGTATTCAATTATTCTAAATATTCTAAGTATTCTAAGTGTTCTAAATATTCTAAGTATTCTAAATATTCTAAATATTCTAAGTATTCTAAGTGTTCTAAATATTCTAAGTGTTCTAAATATTCTAAATATTCTAAGTATTCTAAGTGTTCTAAATATTCTAAGTATTCTAAATATTCTAAGCATTCTAAATATTCAAAGTATTCTAAATATTCTAAGTATTCTAAATATTCAAAGTATTCTAAATATTCAAAGTATTCTAAATATTCAAAGTATTCTAAATATTCTAAGTATTCAATTATTCAAATTATTCTAAATATTCTAAGTATTCTAAGTATTCTAAATATTCTAAGTATTCTAAGTGTTCTACGTGTTCTAAATATTCTAAGTATTCTAAACATTCTAAGTATTCTAAATATTCTAAGTATTCAATTATTCTAATTATTCTAAATATTCTAAGTATTCTAAGTGTTCTAAATATTCTAAATATTCTAAGTATTCTAAGTGTTCTAAATATTCTAAGTATTCTAATTATTCTAAATATTCTAAGTATTCTAAGTGTTCTAAATATTCTTAATATTCTAAATATTCTAAGCATTCTAAATATTCTAAGTATTCTAAATATTCTAAGTATTCTAAATATTCTAAGTATTGTAAATATTCTAAGTATTCTCAATATTCTCAATTCAATTAAATTCAATGGGCTTTATTGACATGGGAAACATATGTTGACGTTGCCAAAGCAAGTGAAATGGATAAATAAAAGTGAAATAAACTATAAAAAGTGAACAGTACATTTTACACTCACACAAGTTTCAAAATAATATGTCTATATACAGGGTTGTAGCGATGTGTAAATAGTTAAAGTACAAAAGGGAAAACAAAAATGGGTTGTATTTACAATGGTGTTTGTTCTACACCTTTTCTTGTGGCAACAGGTCACGAATCTTGCTGCTGTGATTTCACACTTTGGTATTTCACCCAATAGATATAGGAGTTTATCAAAATTGTATTTGTTTTCAAACTCTTTGTGGGTCTGTGTCATCTGAGGGAAATATGTGTCTCTAATATGGTCATACATTTGGCAGGAGGTTAGGAAGTGCAGCTCAGTTTCCACCTCATTTTGTGGGCAGTGTGCACATAGCCTGTCTTCTCTTGAGAGCCATGTCTGCCTACGGTGGCCTTTCTCAATAGCAAGGCTATGTTCACTGAGTCTGTACATAGTCAAAACTTTCCTTAAGTTTGGGTCAGTCACAGTGGTCAGGTATTCTGACACTATGTATTCTCTGTTTAGGGCCAAATAGCATTCTAGTTGGCTCTGTTTTTTTTGTAAATTTCTTCCAATGTGTCATGTAATTATCTTTTAGTTTTCTCATGATTTGGTTGGGTCTAATTGTGTTGCTGTCCTGGGGCTCTGTGGGGTCTGTTTGTGTTTGTGAACAGAGCCCCAGGACCATCTGGCTTAGGGGTCTCTTTTTCAGGTTCATCTCTCTGTAGGTGATGGCTTTGTTATGGAAGGTTTGGGAATCGCTTCCTTTTAGGTGGTTGTAGAATTTAACGTCTCTTTTATGGATTTTGATAATTAGTGGGTATCGGCCAATTCTGCTCTGCATGCATTATTTGGTGTTCTACGTTGTACACGGAGGATATTTTTGCAGAATTCTGCATGCAGAGTCTCAATTTGGTGTTTTCCCATTTTGTGAATTCTTGGTTGGTGAGCGGACCCCAGACAAGGCAATGGGTTCCTAATTAATATGTCAAATTTGATGTTCACTTTGATGACATAGCAGGCCTTTCTTTCCTTGTCTCTCAGCTCGTTCACAGCTTTGTGGAAGTTACCTGTGGCGCTGATGTTTAGGCCGAGGTATGTATCGTTTTTTGTGTGCTCTTGGGCAACGGTGTCTAGATGGAATTTGTATTTGGGGTCCTGGAAACTGGACCTTTTTTGGAACACAGTTATTTTTGTCTTACTGAGATTTACTGCCAGGGCCCAGGTCTGACAGAATCTGTGCAGAAGATCTAGGTGCTGCCGTAGGCCCTCCTTGGTTGGTGACAGAAGCACCAGATCATCAGAAAACAGTAGATATTTGACTTCAGATTCTAGTAGGGTGAGACCGGGTGCTGCAGACTGTTCAAGTGCCCTCGCCAATTCATTGACATATATGTTGAAGAGGGTGGGGCTTAAGCTGCATCCCTGTCTGTTTCCTTTTCTTGGTGGTTTTCCTTTTTCTATGCAGGATTAAGGTGATTATTTATTTGATTTATTTGTTGTGGTAGAATTAAGTATATTGTTTTTCTTGTCAGAATTACCCTGGCTTTGGCGGGGATGGCGACCCACATGGGGATGCCGTCCCTGTCACTTCGGCACGGCTTCAGGTGTGTTACTGAAGCTACTGTCACGGTGGAGGAGTTTCTGGTCGCCGTAGGAGAGAAGGTAGGCTATGAGAATGTTGCTTATGCGTCACGGATGAATAAAGCAGTGGTGGTTTTTCTTAAAGAAGAGCGTCTTGTAGATCGTATGGTTGAGTATGGTGTACTTCTTAAAGAAGAGAGTCTTGTTGATCGTATGGTTGAGTATGGTGTACTTCTTAAAGACGAGCGTCTTGTTGATCGTATGGTTGAGCACGGTGTACTTCTTAAAGAAGAGCGTCTTGTTGATCGTATGGTTGAGCATGGCGTACTTCTTAAAGAAGAGCGCCTTGTTGATAGTATGGTTGAGCAAGGCGTACTTCTATAAGGTATGTTTATTCAAGTTTACGCCGCTTTTTTCTCCGTCAACAAGGGTAGCGATTTCGAATGTACCGCAGGTTTATTCTCAATGAACTATTGGAGCGTGAGTTATTGCGGTTTGGGAAGTTTGCAAGTTCAATTAAGATTGTTCCGTTGGGTTGCAAACACCCGGCTCTGAAACAGGTTATATCGTTTCAAACACCCGGCTCTGAAACAGGTTATGTCATTTCAAACACCCGGCTCTGAAACAGGTTATATCGTTTCAAACACCCGGCTCTGAAACAGGTTATATCGTTTCAAACACCCGGCTCTGAAACAGGTTATATCGTTTCAAACACCCGGCTCTGAAACAGGTTATATCGTTTCAAACACCCGGCTCTGAAACAGGTTATATCGTTTCAAACACCCGGCTCTGAAACAGGTTATATCGTTTCAAACACCCGGCTCTGTCATTTCGGCGACATGTTTTTGGTCTCACAGGAGCAGACTTTGGACTTTAAAGTTTAAAGTCAAGTATGACAACAGACTGTATATGGCTTATGCTAGTATGGTTAGTCAACAGTGTTTTGAGTGTGGGGATATTGGCCTTAAGCAACATTTTTGCCCAAAAAGGGAGGAGGCGGAGGGAGGGGCGCAGGTGGTCCTCGTAACGTCTGGGCCCACTGCTGTAGGGAGAGGTGGGCCGACAGTGGTAAAGCAGCCACGAGCACCTGTTGCTGAGGAACCAGTTGTCCGTGTTGAGGGCACGGAGTTGCAGCTTGTACCAGAGAGGAACATAGCGTTTGATGTGCAGCAGAAACATAGAGTTGTACGAGGTAAGGACGGATCTGGGGAGCCATTTCCCCAGACTGGGGTACAGGAGGGGGTTGAGGTGGGGCTAGTCTCCCAGGTAGTGGAGGAGATGCCCGGAATGAGTAATGGGATGCAAGAGGGGAGTGTTGAGAGGGATGTGGCAGAGAAGGGTCAGGGGTCTGTAGCGTAGGTTGAGGAGGATCAGGATCAGGATATGGATATCTCTCCTGATATGATAACAGCTGGCTGGCGACAACTCAATTTATAATCTAGAGGAGGTAAATGGTTTTCTGGATCAGACTTTTGGGAAATCTGTCAAATTGGCAGATTTTTTTTTATGTTGATAAATTTGTGAGGTCAGCTGTGGTGTTACAGAAGACGGTGGGGTTCTCACTCACACACCAGTTGAGTGAGAAGAAGCGTTTTCTCTTGAGGAAAATGTGTTACTGCTGTCATGGTAACAAAAGGTAGTGGGAAACGTGGTTCAGAGAAAATTAAAACAATGATGATGATCATGCCTCATAGGGTGTTTTTTTCTCTCTTTGTCTGGTTTCTGTGGTTTCTTCTGCTTCTCCTTTCTCTTTTCTATATGGAGGTACTAAGGGTGGGCTCTCTCAATATTAATGGGGGAAGGGACAGGAATAAGAGGGCTTGGGTATTAGAAGTAATAAAACAGAAAAGGCTTAATCTAGTTTTTCTACAGGAGACACATAGTGATGAGGAAAATGAGGTTGACTGGGGTATGTGGTGGGAGGGGCAGCATATACTCAGTCATGGTACTAATTTCAGTGCTGGGGTGGCCATTATGTTTTCCTCAGGCTTAGGGGTGACTGTGGTATCTACAACAGAGATTGTCAAGGGTCGGGTTTTATTGGTCAAGGTGGATGTTATGATTTTATTAATATATGATATTTTCTGAATGTTTATGCTCCTAATGAGGGTACAGAGCATATTGCTTTATTTGATCAAATAAAGGAAACCTGAAGACAGTGTGACCAAGAGGGGTGTGTGGTTTTAGGGGGGGACTGGAACTGTACAGTGGATTTTAGTGTTGGTCACACTGCTGAAGAATCTCATCTGCGGTCAGCCACTTGTCTGTCTGGTCTATTAACTGAGTTTGATCTTTCTGATGTGTGGAGAGTAAGGAAGGCAACAGTTAGACACTACACATGGCTAAAAGTTAATGAAGGAGGTGTCAGTGCAGCAAGGTTAGACAGGTTGTATGTATCTGAGCACTACTGTAGTAGGGTTGGAAGGTGAGACAGGTTGTATGTATCTGATCTCTACTGTAGTAGGGTTGGAAGGTGAGACAGGTTGTATGTATCTGATCACTACTGTAGTAGGGTTGGAAGGTGAGACAGGTTGTATGTATCTGATCTCTACTGTAGTAGGGTTGGAAGGTTAGACAGGTTGTATGTATCTGATCTCTACTGTAGTAGGGTTGGAAGGTTAGACAGGTTGTATGTATCTGATCACTACTGTAGTAGGGTTGGAAGGTGAGACAGGTTGTATGTATCTGATCTCTACTGTAGTAGGGTTGGAAGGTTAGACAGGTTGTATGTATCTGAGCACTACTGTAGTAGGGTTGGAAGGTTAGACAGGTTGTATGTATCTGATCTCTACTGTAGTAGGGTTGGAAGGTGAGACAGGTTGTATGTATCTGATCTCTACTGTAGTAGGGTTGGAAGGTGAGACAGGTTGTATGTATCTGATCACTACTGTAGTAGGGTTGGAAGGTGAGACAGGTTGTATGTATCTGATCTCTACTGTAGTAGGGTTGGAAGGTTAGACAGGTTGTATGTATCTGATCACTACTGTAGTAGGGTTGGAAGGTGAGACAGGTTGTATGTATCTGATCTCTACTGTAGTAGGGTTGGAAGGTTAGACAGGTTGTATGTATCTGATCACTACTGTAGTAGGGTTGGAAGGTGAGACAGGTTGTATGTATCTGATCACTACTGTAGTAGGGTTGGAAGGTGAGACAGGTTGTATGTATCTGATCTCTACTGTAGTAGGGTTGGAAGGTTAGACAGGTTGTATGTATCTGATCTCTACTGTAGTAGGGTTGGAAGGTTAGACAGGTTGTATGTATCTGATCACTACTGTAGTAGGGTTGGAAGGTGAGACAGGTTGTATGTATCTGATCTCTACTGTAGTAGGGTTGGAAGGTTAGACAGGTTGTATGTATCTGATCACTACTGTAGTAGGGTTGGAAGGTTAGACAGGTTGTATGTATCTGATCTCTACTGTAGTAGGGTTGGAAGGTTAGACAGGTTGTATGTATCTGATCACTACTGTAGTAGGGTTGGAAGGTTAGACAGGTTGTATGTATCTGATCTCTACTGTAGTAGGGTTGGAAGGTGAGACAGGTTGTATCTGATCACTACTGTAGTAGGGTTGGAAGGTTAGACAGGTTGTATGTATCTGATCTCTACTGTAGTAGGGTTGGAAGGTTAGACAGGTTGTGTGTATCTGATCACTACTGTAGTAGGGTTGGAAGGTTAGACAGGTTGTATCTGATCACTACTGTAGTAGGGTTGGAAGGTTAGACAGGTTGTATGTATCTGATCTCTACTGTAGTAGGGTTGGAAGGTTAGACAGGTTGTATGTATCTGATCACTACTGTAGTAGGGTTGGAAGGTTAGACAGGTTGTATGTATCTGATCTCTACTGTAGTAGGGTTGGAAGGTTAGACAGGTTGTATGTATCTGATCACTACTGTAGTAGGGTTGGAAGGTTAGACAGGTTGTATGTATCTGATCTCTACTGTAGTAGGTGGAAGGTTAGACAGGTTGTGTGTATCTGATCACTACTGTAGTAGGGTTGGAAGGTGTGATTTTACTCCTTTGGGTTTCTGTGATCACCATAATGTGTCTGTTGATATTCACTTGTCCTGTCCTCGAAGGTCATCACCTTATTGGTATTTTAATGTTAAGTTGTTACATGTTATGTTTTGTGAAAAGTTTTTGTTGTTTTGTGAAAAATGGAGTGTTAATAAATGGAATTCTAAGTCCTTGAGACAATGGTGGGAGGTTGGGAAGGCCCAAATACGATTGTTTTGTCAACAGTGTACTGCCCTGTCTAGTATTGAAGTTAAAGAGACTATCATGGCCCTTGAACAGGACATCAAATCTATTGAATTAAAGTTGCTCGCTCAGAATGACCCCGGACTAGTCAAGAATTTACAGGACAAGAGACTTGAACTGAGGTCGTTTCTACATGGAAGAGTGAAGGGTGGCTTGTTTTGCTTCCCTCAAGGATACGGATGCTCCTAGTGCTTTTTTTAAGACCCAGGGCAGTGGACATTGCAACGCAAACAGATGGTCTGCCTTCGTCTCCCTGATGGGAAGGTGACCACGGATGACGGTGAGATGTGCCAACATGCCGGGGATTTCTACTCTGTCCTCTACAAGGTGGAGGATTGTGATTCTCTGTGTGCTGAACAGTTGTTACATGGACTTCCTCAATTGGGCCCTGAGCAGAGAGTTGCTCTGGACTCTGACATTACTCTGCAAGAGCTGTCCACAGCAGTGATGCAGCTCCCATCAGGCCGAGCCCCTGGCATCGATGGTTTACCATCTGAGTTTTATAAGCACTTCTGGGGGTCTATTGGGGGGGATTTTTATGAAGTGGTGTGTGAATCTTTTCACGAGGGTTCTCTTCCTGTATCCTGTCAACGTGCTGTGCTTTCATTGTTGCCAAAAAAAAGGGGGATTTGGCTCTTCTAAGAAATTGGCGACCTGTTGCATTGCTGATTGCAGAATATAAAATTGTATCTAAATGTCTCTCAAACAGGTTGAAAGAATATCTGGGGCTGTTGGTCCACAAGGTCACGCCCTGACCTTAGAGAGCCTTTTTATTCTCTATTTTGGTTAGGTCAGGGTGTGACTAGGGTGGGTACTCTGGTATGGTTCCCAATCAGAGGCAGCTTTCTATCGTTGTCTCTGATTGGGGATCATATTTAGGCAGCCTTTTCCCACCTGTAGTTTGTGGGATCTTGTTTTTGTGTAGTGCCTGTGAGCACTGCATTACTTCATGTTTCGTTTGTTTCTGTATTTGTTTTGGTGAGTTTCATTTATTAAAACATGTGGAACTCTCTTTACTTCATGTTTTGTTTGTTTCTGTATTTGTTTTGGTGAGTTTCATTTATTAAAACATGTGGAACTCTCTTTACTTCATGTTTTGTTTGTTTCTGTATTTGTTTTGGTGAGTTTCATTTATTAAAACATGTGGAACTCTACGCACTCTGCGCCTTGGTCCATTTATTCCAACGATCGTGACACCAGTCTAGCTGTGCTACCTGACTGCTCTATCGTTGATAACTTGTTTCTGATTAGAGATGTTTTAGACATTTGTAAACTGTCTGATGTGAATGTGGGTTTACTTTCTTTGGATCAGGAGAAGGCTTTTGACCGCGTGGACCACCAGTACTTGTTTAAAACGATGAAAGCCTTTGGGTTTGGGGATGTTTTCTTGTCTTGGATGAATTTACTGTATGCTGGGGCCTCGTGTATGGTGAAGGTGGGGGGGGGGGGGTTTGAGTTGCCTCATCCCTGTCCAAAGGGGTATCAGGAAGGGATGCCCAATTTCAGGACAGTTATATTGTCTGGCAAGTAAACCAATGCTTTGCTTTTTAAGAGCGAGGCTTACTGGTTTCTCTGTGCCAGGTGTAATGAAGGATCCCACGATAGCACTGTCTGCGTATGCAGATGACCTGACCGTTTTTATTACAGGGGATGAGGATGTTAAGGTTCTCTCAAACGCTCTAAAGTTGTTTGAGGGGGCCTCCTCAGCTAGAGTCAATTGTGGGCAGGTCAGATTCAGATGGGGTCCGCTCCACGGTTACCAGGGGGGCTTCAGACGGGGTCTGCTCCACGGTTACCAGGGGGGCTTCAGACGGGGTCCGCTCCACGGTTACCAGGTCGGCTTCAGACGGGGTCCGCTCCACGGTTACCAGGGGGGCTTCAGACGGGGTCCGCTCCACGGTTACCAGGGGGGCTTCAGACGGGGTCCGCTCCACGGTTACCAGGGGGGATTCAGACGGGGTCTGCTCCACGGTTACCAGGGGGGCTTCAGACGGGGTCCGCTCCACGGTTACCAGGGGGGATTCAGACGGGGTCCGCTCCACGGTTACCAGGGGGGATTCAGACGGGGTCCGCTCCACGGTTACCAGGGGGGCTTCAGACGGGGTCCGCTCCACGGTTACCAGGGGGGCTTCAGACGGGGTCCGCTCCACGGTTACCAGGGGGGCTTCAGACGGGGTCCGCGCCACGGTTACCAAGGGGGCTTCAGACGGGGTCCGCTCCACGGTTACCAGGTCAGCTTCAGACGGGGTCCGCTCCACGGTTACCAGGGGGCTTCAGACGGGGTCCGCTCCACGGTTACCAGGGGGGCTTCAGACGGGGTCCGCTCCACGGTTACCAGGGGGGCTTCAGACGGGGTCCGCTCCACGGTTACCAGGGGTGCTTCAGACGGGGTCCGCTCCACGGTTACCAGGGGGGATTCAGACGGGGTCCGCTCCACGGTTACCAGGGGGGCTTCAGACGGGGTCCGATCCACGGTTACCAGGGGGGCTTCAGACGGGGTCCGCTCCACGGTTACCAGGGGGGCTTCAGACGGGGTCCGCGCCACGGTTACCAAGGGGGCTTCAGACGGGGTCCGCTCCACGGTTACCAGGTCAGCTTCAGACGGGGTCCGCTCCACGGTTACCAGGGGGACATCACACGGGGTCCGCTCCACGGTTACCAGGAGGGATTCAGACGGGGTCCGCTCCACGGTTACCAGGGGGACATCACACGGGGTCCACTCCACGGTTACCAGGAGGGATTCAGACGGGGTCCGCTCCACGGTTACCAGGGGGGCTTCAGATGGGGTCTGCTCCACGGTTACCAGGGGGGCTTCAGATGGGGTCTGCTCCACGGTTACCAGGGGGGCTTCAGACGGGGTCTGCTCCACGGTTACCAGGGGGGCTTCAGATAGGGTCCGCTCCACGGTTACCAGGGGGGCTTCAGATAGGGTCCGCTCCACGGTTACCAGGGGGGCTTCAGTGGGGCAGAGATGGGATGAAGACTTTGTTTTTTTTTCTAGGCTCTGATGTATTTCAGAATAACAACTGTAGTGGAGAAAGTGTGTTCCAGATTGTCAAGGTGGAAATGGGTGCTGCCCCAGCTGTCTTCTAGGGGAAGGGTGCTGGTAGCCCATAATCTAGCTGCCTCTACCCTGTTGCACAGACTAATGATTTTACAGCCACCGGGGGGTCTGATTCAAGAGCTTCAGAGGACCCTTGTCGATGTATTTTGGTCTAGACAACATTGGATTAAAGCTGCGGCCCTGTAGCTGCCACTGCACCAGGATGGGCAAGGCCTGGTGGACATCTCTTCTAGGATCATGGCTTTCCGGCTTCAAGCAGCCCAGAGACTGTTGTACAGTGACTGTTCTAGCTGGGTCGACACAGCCTACATATTGATGAGGAGAGCGGGCTGTTTGGGCTTAGACAAGCACCTTTTCCTCTTAAAGCTGGAGGGGGGTGATTTGTCTGGCCTGACTCCATTTTATGAGTCTGTTATGCTGGCTTGGAGAGTATTTAAACTGCCTATTGAAAAGAGGACAGCTGACCTACAATGGAGGATAATACATGGAGACATAGCCACCAATATGCATCTGGTACACCCGGATCCTACTGTTGGGGAAGGGTGTCCATTCTGAGTCTGAAACTCTGGCACGTCTGTTCTTACAGTGTCCCAGGTTGGTCGGGATGATTGACCTGATCACTAGCTGGTTCTCAGCTCTGGGAGAGGTTTTCTCTTCCCAACTGTTTATCTTTGGGCTAAAGTACAGGTTTAGTTGACGGGGTGTAGTTCTCTTACTTAACATTGTGTTAGGGGCAGCTAAATTAGCAATTTGGAAGCCCTGAAAGAACAGTATTCGGGGACAGGGGTCTGTGGACGTGGTGGGAATGCTGGAGGGAATGTTGGCAGCGAGACTGAGGGTTGAGTTTGCCTATTACAAAATGGTTAAAAACATTGGGCTGTTTATAGGTGTATGGGGTATTCAGAGGCTGGTGTGTTTAGTTACTGTGCAGGAAGATTTGGTGTTGTGTTACTGTGGAGGAAGATTTGGGGTTGTGTTTAGTTACTGTGGAGGAAGATTTGGTGTTGTGTTTAGTTAGTGTGGAGGAGGATTTGGTGTTGTGTTTTTAATTGATGTGTAATCATGGTTTTGTATGAGTGTTTATTGTGTTGTGGGTTCCCAGACCCAATAAAGGTGATTTAAATATCTCTCTCTCTCTCTCTCTCTCTCTCGTTCTCTCTTTCTCTCTTTCTCTCTCTCTCTCTCTCTCGCCACTGATGTCTTACGTGATCATGTGAGATTTGTTTAAGACACACACCTGAGACGCACATTGTGCGTACATAAATGTGGTCTCAGCATATGGGGTGTGTTGTCAGTGCCAGAACTGAGCTTTTTCTCCGCTGTCCCTTCTAAGCTGTCAGCTTAACACAGCCGTGTACTAATACTCCAGTCACAGTGGTTGTAGAGGTTTTTGTGTGTAATTCAAAATCAAAATGTATTTGTCACATAAGCCGAATATAACAGGTGTAGACCCGCTAGCTGTCTAGAGCATATTGGACTGTTAGCTGAAGAGGTCCATCGGCCAATTTCTTGGGCCAGTATACTTATCTTGCCAATTGGACTGAACCCCTTTGCTACACGGAACCCTACTACTCAATCACGACTGGTCTTTTCCACGTAACCGCACAAGGAGGCGAGACAGACAAGACAGACTTCCTCCGTCGAGACGTCCCTCTAAGGCCCTTCTGCTAGCTTGCTATCCCCGGCCTACTAGCTGTCTGAATCGCCGTGTCTCTAGCCAGCCTAACTACTCACTGGACCCTATGATCACTCGGCTACACATGCCTCTCCCTAATGTCAATATGCCTTGTCCATTGCTGTTCTGGTTAGTGATTATTGTCTTATTTCACTGTAGAGCCTCTAGCCCTGCTCAATAAGGCTTAGCCAACCCTTTAGTTCCACCTCCCACACATGCGGTGACATCAGCTGGTTTAAATTATGTTTCTAGAGACAATATCTCTCTCATCGTCACTCAAAACCTAGGTTTACCTCCACTGTATTCACATACCCTTGTCTGTACATTATGCCTTGAATCTATTCTATCGCGCCCAGAAACCTGCTCCTTTTACTCTCTGTTCCAAACGTACTAGACAACCAGTTCTGATAGCCTTTATCCGTACCCTTATCCTACTCCTCCTCTGTTCCTCTGGTGATGTAGAGGTTAATCCAGGCCCTTCAGTACCTAACTCCACTCCTACTTCTGTAACCGTAAAAGCCTTGGTCTCATGCATGTTAACATTAGAAGCCTCCTCTCTAAGTTTGTTTTATTCACTGCTTTAGCACACTCTGCCAACCCGGATGTCCTAGTCTGAATCCTGGCTTAGGAAGGCCACCAAAAACCCTGAAATTTCCATCCCTAACTATAACATTTTCCGACAAAATAGAACTGCCAAAGGGGCGGAGTTGAAATCTACTGCAGAGATAGCCTGCAGAGTTCTGTCTTACTATCCAGGTCTGTTCCCAAACAATTCGAGCTTCTACTTTTAAAAATCCACCTTTCCAGAAACAAGTCTCTCACCGTTGCTGCTTGCTATAGACCACCCTCTGCCCCCAGCTGTGCTCTGGACACCATATGTGAATTGATTGCCCCCCATCTATCTTTAGAGCTTGTGCTGTTAAGTAACCTAAACCGGGACATTCTTAATACCCCAGCCATCCTACAATCTAAGCCTGATGCCCTCAATATCACACAAATTATCATTGAACCTACCAGGTACAACCCCAAATCCGTAAACATGGGCACCCTCATAGATATCATCCTAACCAACTTGCCCTCCAAATACACCTCTGCTGTTTTCAATCAAGATCTCAGTGATCACTGCCTCATTGCCTGCATCCACAATGGGTCTGCGGTCAAACGACCACCCCTCACTGTCAAACTGTCACGGCTGTTGAAAGTAGAGGACCAAGGTGCAGCGTACATTTTCTTTTGTTAAATCAAATTGACGCCGAACAAAACAATAAACATTACAAAAACAAACTGTGAAGCTCAAAGGCTATGTGCCCTAAACAAAGTCAACTTCCCACAAACACAGGTGGAAAAAAGAGCTACCTAAGTATGGTTCCCAATCAGAGACAACGATAGTCAGCTGTCCCTGATTGAGAACCATACCCAGCCAAAACATAGAAATAGAAAATCATAGAAACACAAAACATAGAATGCCCACCCCAACTCACGCCCTGACCAAACCAAAATAGAGACATGAAAAGGATCTCTAAGGTCAGGGCGTGACACAAACGCTCCCCAAAACACTTCAGCGAGCAGGCCTTTCTAATCGACCTGGCCTGGATATCCTGGAAGGATATTGACCTCACCCCATCAGTAGAGGATGCCTGGTTATTCTTTAAGTGCTTTCCTCACCATCATCAATAAAGCATGCCCCATTCAAGAAATTTGAACCAGGAACAGATATAGCCCTTGGTTCACTCCAGACATGACTGCCCTTGACCAGCACAAAAATATCCTGTGGCGTACTGCAATAGCATCGAATAGCCCCCGTGATATGCAAATGTTCAGGGAAGTTAGGAACCAATATACACAGGCAGTTAGGAAAGCTAAGGCTAGCTTTTTCAAACAGAAATGTGCATCCTGTAGCACAAACTCAAAAAAGTTATTTGACACTGTAAAGTCCATGGAGAATAAGAGCACCTCCTCCCAGCTGCCCACTGCACTGAGGCTAGGAAACATTGTCACAACTGGCTACCCCTACCCCGGTCAACAGCCCTGTACCCCCCACAGTAACTCGCCCAAACCTCCCCATTTCTCCTTCCCCCAAATCCAGATAGCTGATGTTCTGAAAGAGCTGCAAGATCTGGACCCGTACAAATCAGCCGGGCTAGACAATCTGGACCCTCTCTTTCAAAAATGATCTGCCGAAATTGTTGCAACCCCTATTACTAGCCTGTTCAACCTCTCTTTCGTATCGTCTGAGATCCCCAAAGATTGGAAAGCTGCCGCGATCATCCCCCTCTTCAAATGGGGGAGACACTCTAGACCCAAACTGTTACAGACCTATATCTATCCTACCCTGCCTTTCTAAGGTCTTCAAAAGCCAAGTTAAGAAACAGATAACCGACCATTTCGAATCCCACCGTACCTTCTCCGCTATGCAATCTGGTTTCAGAGCTGGACATGGGTGCACCTCAGCCACGCTCAAGGTCCTAAGCGATATCATAACTGGCATTGATAAGAGACATTACTGTGCAGACGTATTCATCGACCTGGCCAAGGCTTTCGACTCTGTCAATCACCACATCCTTATCGGAAGACTCAACAGCCTTGGTTTCTCAAATGACTGCCTCGCCTGGCTCACCAACTACTTCCCAGATAGAGTTCAGTGTGTCAAATCGGAGGGCCTGTTGTCCGGACCTCTGGCAGTCTCTATGGGGGTGCCACAGGTTTCAATTCTCGGGCAGCCTCTCTTCTCTGTATACATCAATGATTTCGCTCTTGCTGCTGGTGATTCTCTGATCCACCTCTACGCAGACGACACCATTCTGTATTCTGACTTAGAATATGTGGACAACTACAAATACCTAGGTGTCTGGCTAGACTGTAAACTCTCCTTCCAGACTCACATCAAACATCTCCAATCCAAAGTTAAATCTAGAATTGGCTTCCTATTTCGCAACAAATGTCACGATCGTCTATAGGAGAGAGAGATGACCAAGGCGCAGCGTGTGCAAAATACATCTTCTTTTTATTATAAGAAGGAAAACGAAACAAAAACAACAAACAGACGAACGTGAAGCTATGAAAGAACTAGTGCACACATGCAACATAGAACATAGACAATTACCCACAAACACATGATGCCCATGGCTGCCTTAAATATGGCTCCCAATTAGTGTCAGGACCCGGTGCGAGAAACAGTCACTAATAATCGGCAGAACCCAGAAGATGAGGCAGACACAGCAGTACTAGAGATGGTGGTTTAATTAAAGAACAAAATCTTCAGGCAAAGAAACTAAATCCACAATGTCCAAAAATAAAGCCAAGAGGCACAAAATGGAAATCCTCCAAAATACAAAAGAAACTCCACAAAGTGGTAAAAAACAGCAGGGAAAAACAAACCTCAAAAGACTACTCAAATAATACACAAGAACTAAACCAGAGAACCTCTGGAAAATCCAACAAGAGAAATAACTATACAAAACAAGGCTTGGGCTGGGGCTGGGTGCTAACTTACAAACACTGAGCAAGGAACTGAGGAACACACAGGGTTAAATACTAACAAGGGAATGACTTACAGGTGCAAACAATAATTAGGGCAAGAAAAAACAAAAGGTACAAAAAAGGTGCAAGGGGGACATCTAGTGAACAAAACCTGAACAGTCCTGGCCAAAACCTGACAATTAGAGACAATAAACCACAGCTGTCTCTAATTGAGAACCAATCCAGGCAGCCATCGACATACAAACACCTAGACAAGACATTTCCCCATTAAACCTACAAACCCCTAGACAACCCAAAACACATACTTCCCCATGTCACACCCCGACCTAACTAAAATAATAATGAAAACAAAGATAACTAAGGCCAGGGTGTGACAACAAAGCATCCTTCACTCATGCTGCCAAACATACCCTCGTAAAACTGACCATCCTACCGATCCTCGACTTCGGTGATGTCATCTACAAAATACCCTCCAACACTCTACTCAACAAATTTGATGCAGTCTATCACAGTGCCATCCATTTTGTCACGAAAGCCCCAAATACTACCCACCACTGCGACCTGTACACTCTCGTT
>NC_092119.1:3924888-3929888 GCF_045679555.1 Salvelinus alpinus
GCAGGACTAGACCCAGTGGACAGGCAGGACTAGACCCAGTGGACAGGCAGGACTAGACCCAGTGGACAGGCAGGACTAGACCCAGTGGACAGGCAGGACTAGACCCAGTGGACAGGCAGGACTAGTCCCAGTGGACAGGCAGGACTAGACCCAGTGGACAGGCAGGACTAGACCCAGTGGACAGGCAGGACTAGACCCAGTGGACAGGCAGGAGTAGTCCCAGTGGACAGGCAGGACTAGACCCAGTGGACAGGCAGGACTAGACCCAAAGGACAGGCAGGACTAGACCCAGTGGACAGGCAGGACTAGACCCAGTGGACAGGCAGGACTAGACCCAGTGGACAGGCAGGACTAGACCCAAAGGACAGGCAGGACTAGACCCAGTGGACAGGCAGGACTAGACCCAGTGGACAGGCAGGACTAGACCCAGTGGACAGGCAGGACTAGACCCAGTGGACAGGCAGGACTAGACCCAGTGGACAGGCAGGACTAGACCCAGTGGACAGGCAGGACTAGACCCAAAGGACAAGCAGGACTAGACCAGTGGACAGGCAGGACTAGACCCAGTGGACAGGCAGGACTAGACCCAGTGGACAGACAGGACTAGTCCCAGTGGACAGGCAGGAGTAGTCCCAGTGGACAGGCAGGAGTATACCCAGTGGACAGGCAGGACTAGACCCAGTGGACAGGCAGGACTAGACCCAGTGGACAGGCAGGACTAGACCCAGTGGACAGGCAGGAGTAGTTCCAGTGGACATGCAGGACTAGACCCAGTGGACAGGCAGGACTAGACCCAAAGGACAGGCAGGACTAGACCCAGTGGACAGGCAGGACTAGACCCAGTGGACAGGCAGGACTAGACCCAGTGGACAGGCAGGACTAGACCCAGTGGACAGGCAGGACTAGACCCAGTGGACAGGCAGGACTAGACCCAGTGGACAGGCAGGACTAGACCCAGTGGACAGGCAGGACTAGACCCAGTGGACAGGCAGGACTAGACCCAGTGGACAGGCAGGACTAGACCCAGTGGACAGGCAGGACTAGACCCAGTGGACAGGCAGGACTAGACCCAGTGGACAGGCAGGACTAGACCCAGTGGACAGGCAGGACTAGACCCAGTGGACAGGCAGGACTAGACCCAGTGGACAGGCAGGACTAGACCCAGTGGACAGGCAGGACTAGACCAGTGGACAAGCAGGACTAGACCAGTGGACAGGCAGGACTAGACCCAGTGGACAGGCAGGACTAGACCCAGTGGACAGGCAGGCACGTGGAGTGGTAATTGTGGTTCGTTTCCAACACACACACACACACACACACACACACACACACACACACACACACACACACACACACACACACACACACACACACACACACACACACACACACACACACACACACACACAGTCTCCGTCAAACAGAAGTTTTTAATGTCCCTCATTCAATTAAAGTTGGAGTTGCCCCGGACCGGAGGGGGCAATAAGTCACATATTGATATTATACAGCCTGCTAATTACAGAGGCAATGAACTTTAATTAATGTCAAAGTGTGTGTGTGTGTGCGTGTTTGTATCTATCCCTCTTGTTTAGTCAACCTCCAATCTCAAGCAATCTCTCTTGAGCACACAAATACTCACCGTGTTGACATTTATAACTAGCGTCTCAGCCTTAAAAGACACTAGCACTTTCAACCTGTGTAGGGTAGCCTGGGTTAGCATTAACATCACTATCTCTAGATCAGCTACAACTCTCGCTCACTACTGTCAGAGGATCAAGACCTCAGCCCTCTCTCCCTCTCTCCTTCTCTCCCTCTTTTTCGGTCTCCCTCCTTTCCCTCCCTCCCTCTCTCTCTCTCTCTTTGTCTTCCCCGTCGCTCTCTTCCCCCCTCCACCTCTCTCTCCCCCCCTCTCTCCATCCTTTCCCTCCCTCTTACTCTCAAGGTCATTAATTCCTCTCGTCTTTTCTTAGTCAACTTTAACCTTGAGGTCCAACTGTGATCATCTCTGACTCTGCTGCTATCTACATCATTATCACACACACACACACACACACACACACACACACACACACACACACACACACACACACACACACACACACACACACACACACACACACACACACACACACACACACACACACACACACACACACACACACACAGTGAGTGTTTAACTGCTGCTTGTTAAGTGTTTTTGTCACAGTTAAACCAGATCAGCATTAGGGCTGCTCATCAGATAAATACTGGCCTGGTGTGTTTGTGTGTGTGTGTGTGTGTGTGTGTGTGTGTGTGTGTGTGTGTGTGTGTGTGTGTGTGTGTGTGTGTGTGTGTGTGTGTGTGTGTGTGTGTGTGTGTGTGTGTGTGTGTGTGTGTGTGTGTGTGTGTGTGTGTGTGTGCTGCTGTGATATTGGCTTTTCTGTCTCTGACTAGGGAGAGGTACAGAGCATTCTGATTTGAGCGCCTGCGGACTGGTCTGCATTGGTCTGCTTCTCTCTGTGTGTGTGTGTGTGTGTGTGTGTGTGTGTGTGTGTGTGTGTGTGTGTGTGTGTGTGTGTGTGTGTGTGTGTGTGTGTGTGTGTGTGTGTGTGTGTGTGTGTGTGTGTGTGTGTGTGTGTGTGTGTGTGTGTGTGTGTGTGTGTGTGTGTGTGTGTGTGTTTCTAGTGCCATTGGTTGCCCTTGATAAAGTGATTCCGGATCCCTGATGGTCTTCCCTGGGCGCCACAGAGAGAGAGAGAATAATAGTTATACTAACTCCAGCATTATAATAATAGTTACTACTCTAGATAACTCCAGCATTATAATAATAGTTACTACTCTAGATAACTCCAGCATTATAATAATAGTTACTACTCTAGATAACTCCAGCATTATAATAATAGTTACTACTCTAGATAACTCCAGCATTATAATAATAGTTACTACTCTAGATAACTCCAGCATTATAATAATAGTTACTACTCTAGATAACTCCAGCATTATAATAATAGTTACTACTCTAGATAACTCCAGAATTATAATAATAGTTACTACTCTAGATAACTCCAGCATTATAATAATAGTTACTACTCTAGATAACTCCAGCATTATAATAATAGTTACTACTCTAGATAACTCCAGCATTATAATAATAGTTACTACTCTAGATAACTCCAGCATTATAATAATAGTTACTACTCTAGATAACTCCAGCATTATAATAATAGTTACTACTCTAGATAACTCCAGCATTATAATAATAGTTACTACTCTAGATAACTCCAGCATTATAATAATAGTTACTACTCTAGATAACTCCAGCATTATAATAATAGTTACTACTCTAGATAACTCCAGCATTATAATAATAGTTACTACTCTAGATAACTCCAGCATTATAATAATAGTTACTACTCTAGATAACTCCAGCATTATAATAATAGTTACTACTCTAGATAACTCCAGCATTATAATAATAGTTACTACTCTAGATAACTCCAGCATTATAATAATAGTTACTACTCTAGATAACTCCAGCATTATAATAATAGTTACTACTCTAGATAACTCCAGCATTATAATAATAGTTACTACTCTAGATAACTCCAGCATTATAATAATAGTTACTACTCTAGATAACTCCAGCATTATAATAATAGTTACTACTCTAGATAACTCCAGCATTATAATAATAGTTACTACTCTAGATAACTCCAGCATTATAATAATAGTTACTACTCTAGATAACTCCAGCATTATAATAATAGTTACTACTCTAGATAACTCCAGCATTATAATACTAGTTACTACTCTAGATAACTCCAGCATTATAATAATAGTTACTACTCTAGATAACTCCAGCATTATAATAATAGTTACTACTCTAGATAACTCCAGCATTATAATAATAGTTACTACTCTAGATAACTCCAGCATTATAATAATAGTTACTACTCTAGATAACTCCAGCATTATAATAATAGTTACTACTCTAGATAACTCCAGCATTATAATAATAGTTACTACTCTAGATAACTCCAGCATTATAATAATAGTTACTACTCTAGATAACTCCAGCATTATAATAATAGTTACTACTCTAGATAACTCCAACATTTGTATTTAGGACAGTTTGTGTCATTGGTACACTGCTATAAATAAATCTGTCCAAACTTCCTTCTGGAGATCTCTCTCTGTCTCTCTCTGTCTCTCTGTCTTTCTGTCTCTCTCTCTCTGTTTCTCTCTCTCTCTCACTCACTTTCTCGCTGTCTCTGTCTCTCTCTGTCTCTCTGTCTCTCTCTCACTCACTATCTCTCTGTCTCTCTCTCTCTCTGTCTCTTTCTCTCTCTCTCTGTCTGTCTTTACGTCTCTCTCTCTCTGTCTCTCTCTTTCTCTCTCACTCACTATGTCTCTGTCTCTCTCTGTCTCTGTCTCTCTCTGTTTCTCTCTCTCTCTCACTCTCTTTCCTCAATACACTGAAATACATTGCCCATGGACTTGACAAACAGAATTTTGAATTTAGCATTTAAATAAAGTCTCAAATCTAACCAAACCTATTATTAATCAGTGACTCCTCGTATATAAGATGGCAGTTGAAGAAGAGGTTGATGAAGATGAAGAGGTTGATGTGCATACACGTTTGTTATTAAGGCACATGAAAGTTCCAGAAGGCATTTCTGCCAAAAAACACATTTTGATAAAAAAAAAAGGTTACGTTGAAACGGCTCTCCTCTCTCTTCCTGTGAAGTAGTGACTCATACGCCTAGTTTCCTGAAATCTATCTAAAGGTAAAAAAAAATTAAAAACTTGGAAGTGAAGATGTGTGAATACATGTATTTCTTATCTTTTGAGGTACTTGTGAGTATTAATTAAAAGTTATTAAAAAATCTATGTCTATTTATTCATCTGACTGTTGAGCAAAAAGCATTTCACTGTTTACACCTGTTTAAACTTGTTTACACTTGTTTACGCCTGCTGTATCCTGTACAATACACTTGTTTACCCCTGCTGTATCCTGTACA
>NC_092119.1:3934888-3959888 GCF_045679555.1 Salvelinus alpinus
CTGTATCATGTCATTCTGTATCATGTCATTCTGTATTATGTCATTCTGTATCATGTCATTCTGTATTATGTCATTCTGTATCATGTTTCATGTTTTGTGTGGAACCCCAGGAAGAGTAGCTGCTGCTTTTTCCAACAGCTAATCGGGGATCCTAATAAAATACCAAAAAAATACCACAAAAAAACCCTGATGTAGTTAAACTAAATTCATTTGTTCGTTTCCATAATGGTGTTATGCATTCAAGTCACTCAAGATTAACTTCTAAATTAAACCTCCGTCCCGAGGACATTGGGAGATGCCTCATAAAACCAGCCACTAGGGGCAACAGTGAGCGCTATATCCAACAAGTAGATGTGGGTTTACCTAGTGTGTTGTGGACAGGGATGTCGGATGGGTGTAAACTGTGAACTCCGTTCAATCCCTGTGTTAGACGCTAATATATATATATATATTTTTTAAAGTGTTTATCCTATCCCAAACCTTCAGCCTTAACGTAACCATTCGGAATGCAGGGTGTCTAAAACATGCTCCAGATTTGACGTTTGGAAAAATGTGGATGAACGTCAGAATTGGTCGAACTGTGAGATCTTGTTGGTTTTTGGAGGGTAACCGGTCCCCGTGCAGTGGGCCTCAATCTCTGAAGGGTGATTGATTTTACACTCAAAAGTCTAATTACCCTCCCTGCGTCTTTAGGCATATCTGATGTGCGTGTGTGTGTGTGTATGTGTGTGTGTGTGTGTGTGTGTGTGTGTGTGTGTGTGTGTGTGTATGTGTGTGTGTGTGTGTGTGTGTGTGTGTGTGTGTGTGTGTGTGTGTGTGTGTGTGTGTGTGTGTGTGTGTGTGTGTGTGTGTGTGTGCGTGTGTGCGTGTGTGCGTGTGTGTGTGTGTGTGTGCGTTTTGGGTAAAGCTGATAACGAGGGTTGTCAATGTGCCTGTGTTGGTTTGCCTATGGAGGGGTACGGTGTCCTGCGAGGCCCAATAGGAACGGATTAGGCAGGATAAGGGGAGGGTCTCTCTGACTTTTGGAAGGACTTTTTAAAAACTATTACCACATCACAATATGACCCAACAATGTAAACAATCTGAGACCCATCATCCCTTCACCAGATTCACTCCATAGGCACACACCTACACACACACACCTACACACACAGGACACCGTACCACGTCATAGGCACACACCTACACACATAGGACACCGTACCACGTCATAGGCAGACACAGGACACCGTACCACGTCATAGGCACACACACACCTACACACACAGGACACCGTACCACGTCATAGGCAGACACAGGACACCGTACCACGTCATAGGAACACACAGGACACCGTACCACTCCATAGGCACACACACACCTACACACACAGGACACTGTACCACTCCATAGGCACACACACACCTACACACACAGGACACCGTACCACGTCATAGGCACACACACACCTACACACACAGGACACCGTACCACGTCATAGGCACACACACACCTACACACACAGGACACCGTACCACGTCATAGGCACACACACACCTACACACACAGGACACCGTACCACGTCATAGGCACACACACACCTACACACACAGGACACCGTACCACGTCATAGGCACACACACCTACACACACAGGACACCGTACCACGTCATAGGCAGACACAGGACACCGTACCACTTCATAGTGACAAACAGGACACCGTACCACGTCATAGGAACACACAGAACACTATACCACGTCATAGGCAGACACAGGACACTGTACCACTTCATAGGAACACACAGAACACTGTACCACGTCATAGGCAGACACAGGACACTGTACCACGTCATAGGCAGACACAGAACACTGTACCACGTCATAGGCAGACACAGGACACCGTACCACTTCATAGGCATATTGACAAGCTTCATTATCAGCTTTATCCAAAACACACACACACACACACACACACACACACACACACACACACACACACACACACACACACACACACACACACACACACACACACACACACACACACACACACACACACACACACACACACACACACACACACACACACACACACACACACACACACACACACACACATACATCAGGTATTCCCAAAGATGCAGGGAGGGTAATATGACTTTTATAGTGTAAAATCTCCTATGAGAGCCTGTGATACAGAATACACAGGGGGCCTGCTACATCCCAGCACAGCAATATGGGAGCCTGAACAGTTTCATTTTCTAAAGGTGTTAATTTTCTCTGGAGATTTTAGGGTCTCACAACAGCATGGTTACTCAAGATCCACTGCCAAATCCACCCCTCCTCCCCTTCCACTTCCTCTTCCTCCCTCCCTCCCCCTCCTCCCCTTCCACTTCCTCTTTCTCCCTCCCTCCCCCTCCTCCCCTTCCACTTCCTCCCCCTCCTCCCCCTCCCTTCCTCTTCCTCCCTCCCCCTCCTCCCCTTCCACTTCCTCCCCCTCCTCCTCCTCCTCCTCCTCCTCCTCCCTCCCTCTCTCCCCCTTCCCCTTCCTCCCTCCCTCCTCGCTCCCTCCAACTTCCTACATCCCTCCATCCCCCCCTCTCCCTCCCTCCCTCCCTCCCTCCCTCCCTCCCTCCCTCCCTCCCTCCTTCCAGCCTCCTCCCTCTCTCTCCTCTCCTCTACATGGTGTTATATGAGGCATTAGAAGGCTAGCAGCTGGTTGTTTCTCCTGACTTGACTACATTAACCTCTGTAACCCTGTTTAGAAGCAGTCTGGCTGTGTGTGTGTGTGTGTGTGTGTGTGTGTGTGTGTGTGTGTGTGTGTGTGTGTGTGTGTGTGTGTGTGTGTGTGTGTGTGTGTGTGTGTGTGTGTGTGTGTGTGTGTGTGTGTGTGTGTGTGTGTGTGTGTGTGTGTGTGTGTGTGTGTGTGTGTGTGTGTGTGTGTGTCCGCGTGCATATGTATGTGTTGGGTGCCTTAGGCATTGAGACAATTGGTAAAGTCCAGCGGCTGCAAGCAAACACACATGCCAAGTCAATTGACTTAAGGCACAAATACTCTCTCACACCTGCTTGTGTCTGGCAGAGCAGGAAAGCACTGATCTTCATTCTGCTGGTCTGACCAGCAGAGTGGCACACACCACACACACACTGTGTGAAATCAGGCCTAGGGTGAGTGGCTGATGCTTAATGAAGAAGAAAAGACACATCTGCACAGAACTGCTGTGCCCTTGAGAGAGAGAGAGAGAGAGAGAGAGAGAGAGAGAGAGAGAGAGAGAGAGAGAGAGAGAGAGAGAGAGAGAGAGAGAGAGAGAGAGAGAGAGAGAGAGAGAGAGAGAGAGAGAGAGAGATAGATAGAGAGAGCAGCAGTGCTCACCTTCGCCCGGACCCTAAAGCACATCACCCTCAACCACAGCCCCAACACCTCACACAACAGCAGATCAACAGACACCCCGACCAGACCAGTGAGACACTCTCCTAGACCTGCGGGACCCCCCCCCCCCAGACCTGCGGGACCCCCCCCCCCACGCCAACCAATCAACACCCCCCCAAGTCAACCATTCCCACACCCAATTTAGGCCCCCTCATATCAGACCTATGCCCCTCCTGCCCCCCCTCCCCCCCTCATGCTCCCCACTCCCGCAAAGAGGGCCTCAACATGAAAGTAACACATACGCCCAGGCCGTGAGCAAACAGGCCATCGGCATGTACCAGATGCTCAGCAGGCTCTGCTCACAGAGGACAAACCACACAACTAACAACGTTGGACACTTTATGGAACACAAATCCTTCACTATCTCATCATGGAATATCCAAGGCCCTGAGATTATCAGCCTTTGGCCTAAAGAGCAGGAACCTGGAATTCACCAAAGATATCAGAAATACAGACATTGTCATCCTACAGGAAACATGGTATAGAGGAGATGGACCCACTAGTTGCCTTCTACTGTAGGTTACAGAGAGCTGGTAGTCCCATCCACCAAACTACCAGGTGTGAAACAGGGAAGGGACTCAGGGGGAATACTAATTTGGTATAGAGCAGACCTAACTCACTCTATTAAATCAAAACAGGAACATTTTACATTTGGCTAGAAATTCAAAAGGAAATGATCTTAACAGAGAAAAATGCCCTCCTGTGTGCTACCTATATCCCCCCACTAGAATCCCCAAACTGTAATGAAGACAGCTTCTCCATCCTGGAGGGGGAAATCAATCATTTCCAGGCCCAGAGACATGTACTAGTCTGTGGCGACCTAAATGCCAGAACTGGACAAGAACCTGACACCCTCAGCACACAGGGGGACAAACACCTACGAGGAGGTGACAGCATTCCCCCTAGGCACAACTACGACAACATAACCAAATATAATGAGTAAAAACTCCTGCAGCTCTGCCGCACGCTGGGTATGTACATAGTCAATGGTAGGCTTCGAGGGGACTCCTATGGTAGCTCATCTCTTGGCAGTAGTACTGTAGACTACTTAATCACTGACCTCAACCCAGAGTCTCTCAGAGCGTTCACAGTCAGCCCACTGACACCCCTATCAGACCACAGCAAAATCACAGTCTACTTGAACAGAGCAGTACTCAATCATGAGGCATCAAAGCCAAAGTAATTTAATAATATTTAGAAATGCTATAGATAGAAGGAAAGTAGTGTGTAAACCTACCAAAAAACTATTAGGCAACAACAAATTCAATCCCTTTTAGACAACTTCCTGGATAAAACGTTCCACTGTAATAGTGATGGTGTAAACTTGGCAGTAGAAAACCTAAACAGTATATTTGACCTCTCAGCTTCCCTATCAAATCTAAATATGTCAAACAGAAAACCAAACCAAGGAGGGCCTACAGCAGCACCTAGATCTTCTGCAAAGATTCTGCCAGACCTGGGCCCTGACCGGTAATCTCAGTAAGACAAAAATAATGGCGTTCCAAATAAGGTCTTGTTGCAAGGACCAAAAACACAAATTCAATTAAGACAACGTTGACCTAGAGTACACAAAAAACTATACATACCTCGGCCCAAACATCAGCGCCACAGGTAACTTCCAAAAAGCTGTGAACGAGCTGAGAGAGGCAAGCAGGGCCTTTTATGCCATCAGAAGGAACATAAAATTTGACATACCAATTAGGATCTGGCAAAAAATACTTGAATCAGTTATAGAACCCATTGCCTTTTGTGCCAGGTATGATATCCCTCCTAAATAGCTCGGGCTAATGTTCCTATAGACTCAGTAAGGCCAACAGGCTAATGTTCCTATCCACCCAGTAAGGCCAACAGGCTAATGTTCCTATAGACTCAGTAAGATCAGCAGGCTAATGTTCCTATAGACTCAGTAAGACCAACAGGCTAATGTTCCTATAGACTCAGTAAGACCAACAGGCTAATGTTCCTATAGACTCAGTAAGGACAACAGGCTAATGTTCCTATAGACTCAGTAAGGCCCGCAGGCTAATGTTCCTATCCACTCAGTAAGACCAGCAGGCTAATGTTCCTATAGACTCAGGAAGGCCAGCAGGCTAATGTTCCTATAGACTCAGTAAGGCCAGCAGGCTAATGTTCCTATAGACTCAGTAAGGCCAGCAGGCTAATGTTCCTATCCACCCAGTAAGACCAGCAGGCTAATGTTCCTATAGACTCAGTAAGGACAGCAGGCTAATGTTCCTATCCACTCAGTAAGGCCAGCAGGCTAATGTTCCTATAGACTCAGTAAGACCAGCAGGCTAATGTTCCTATAGACTCAGTAAGGCCAGCAGGCTAATGTTCCTATAGACTCAGTAAGGCCAGCAGGCTAATGTTCCTATCCACCCAGTAAGACCAGCAGGCTAATGTTCCTATAGACTCAGTAAGGCCAGCAGGCTAATGTTCCTATAGACTCAGTAAGGCCAGCAAGCTAATGTTCCTATAGACTCAGTAAGGCCAGCAGGCTAATGTTCCTATAGACTCAGTATGGCCAGCAGGCTAATGTTCCTATCCACCCAGTAAGACCAGCAGGCTAATGTTCCTATAGACTCAGTAAGACCAGCAGGCTAATGTTCCTATAGACTCAGTAAGGCCAGCAGGCTAATGTTCCTATCCACCCAGTAAGACCAGCAGGCTAATGTTCCTATAGACTCAGTAAGACCAGCAGGCTAATGTTCCTATAGACTCAGTAAGACCAGCAGGCTAATGTTCCTATCCACTCAGTAAGACCAGCAGGCTAATGTTCCTATCCACCCAGTAAGGTCAGCAGGCTAATGTTCCTATAGACTCAGTAAGACCAGCAGGCTAATGTTCCTATCCACTCAGATAGACCAGCAGGCTAATGTTCCTATCCACCCAGTAAGGACAGCAGGCTAATGTTCCTATAGACTCAGTAAGGACAGCAGGCTAATGTTCCTATCCACTCAGTAAGGCCAGCAGGCTAATGTTCCTATAGACTCAGTAAGACCAGCAGGCTAATATTCCTATAGACTCAGTAAGGCCAGCAGGCTAATGTTCCTATAGACTCAGTAAGGCCAGCAGGCTAATGTTCCTATCCACCCAGTAAGACCAGCAGGCTAATGTTCCTATAGACTCAGTAAGGCCAGCAGGCTAATGTTCCTATAGACTCAGTAAGGCCAGCAGGCTAATGTTCCTATAGACTCAGTAAGGCCAGCAGGCTAATGTTCCTATAGACTCAGTATGGCCAGCAGGCTAATGTTCCTATCCACCCAGTAAGACCAGCAGGCTAATGTTCCTATAGACTCAGTAAGACCAGCAGGCTAATGTTCCTATAGACTCAGTAAGGCCAGCAGGCTAATGTTCCTATCCACCCAGTAAGACCAGCAGGCTAATGTTCCTATAGACTCAGTAAGACCAGCAGGCTAATGTTCCTATAGACTCAGTAAGACCAGCAGGCTAATGTTCCTATCCACTCAGTAAGACCAGCAGGCTAATGTTCCTATCCACCCAGTAAGGTCAGCAGGCTAATGTTCCTATAGACTCAGTAAGACCAGCAGGCTAATGTTCCTATCCACTCAGATAGACCAGCAGGCTAATGTTCCTATCCACCCAGTAAGGACAGCAGGCTAATGTTCCTATCCACCCAGTAAGGCCAGCAGGCTAATGTTCCTATTGACTCAGTAAGACCAGCAGGCTAATGTTCCTATCCACTCAGTAAGGTCAGCAGGCTAATGTTCCTATAGACTCAGTAAGGCCAGCAGGTTAATGTTCCTATAGACTCAGTAAGACCAGCAGGCTAATGTTCCTATCCACCCAGTAAGACCAGCAGGCTAATGTTCCTATCCACCCAGTAAGGCCAGCAGGCTAATGTTCCTATCCACCCAGTAAGACCAGCAGGCTAATGTTCCTATAGACTCAGTAAGACCAACAGGCTAATGTTCCTATAGACTCAGTAAGGCCACTAGGCTAATGTTCCTATAGACTTAGTAAGGTCAGCAGGCTAATGTTCCTATAGACTCAGTAAGACCAGCAGGCTAATGTTCATATAGACTCAGTAAGGCCAACAGGCTAATGTACCTATCCACCCAGTAAGACCAGCAGGCTAATGTTCCTATAGACTCAGTAAGGACAGCAGGCTAATGTTCCTATCCACCCAGTAAGACCAGCAGGCTAATGTTCCTATAGACTCAGTAAGACCAGCAGGCTAATGTTCCTATAGACTCAGTAAGACCAGCAGGCTAATGTTCCTATAGACTCAGTAAGGCCAGCAGGCTAATGTTCCTATCCACCCAGTAAGACCAGCAGGCTAATGTTCCTATAGACTCAGTAAGGACAGCAGGCTAATGTTCCTATCCACCCAGTAAGACCAGCAGGCTAATGTTCCTATCCACTCAGTAAGACCAGCAGGCTAATGTTCCTATCCACCCAGTAAGGACAGCAGGCTAATGTTCTTATCCACCCAGTAAGGACAGCAGGCTAATGTTCCTATAGACTCAGTAAGACCAGCAGGCTAATGTTCCTATCCAGTCAGAAAGACCAGCAGGCTAATGTTCCTATAGACTCAGTAAGGCCAGCAGGCTAATGTTCCTATAGACTCAGTAAGGCCAGCAGGCTAATGTTCCTATCAAATCAAATCAAATCAAGTATATTTTATATAGCCCTTCGTACATCAGCTAATCTCGAAGTGCTGTACAGAAACCCAGCCTAAAACCCCAAACAGCAAGCAATGCAGGTGTAGAAGCACGGTGGCTAGGAAAAACTCCCTAGAAAGGACAAAACCTAGGAAGAAACCTAGAGAGGAACCAGGCTATGAGGGGTGGCCAGTCCTCTTCTGGCTGTGCCGGGTGGAGATTATAACAGAACATGGCCAAGATGTTCAAATGTTCATAAATGATCAGCATGGTCAAATAATAATAATCACAGAAGTTATCGAGGGTGTAGCAAGTCAGTCAGGAGTAAATGTCAGTTGGCTTTTCATAGCCGATCATTAAGAGTATCTCTACCGCTCCTGCGGTCTCTAGAGAGTTGAAAACAGCAGGTCTGGGACAGTTGCACCTCCGGTGGACAGGTCAGGGTTCCATAGCCGCAGGCAGAACAGTTGAAACTGGAGAAGCAGCACGGCCAGGTGGACTGGGGACAGCAAGGAGTCATCATGCCCGGTAGTCCTCACGCATGGTCCTAGGGCTCAGGGCCTCCGAGAGAGAGAAAGAAAGAGAGAAAGAGAGAATTAGAGAGAGCATACTTAAATTCACACAGGACACCGGATAAGACAGGAGAAGTACTCCAGATATAACAAACTGACCCTAGCCCCCCGACACAAACTACTGCAGCATAAATACTAGAGGCTGAGACAGGAGGGGTCAGGAGACACTGTTAGTGTTACATCTGTTAGTGATCTGTTCTGTAACTGTATCTGTCGTGTTCTGTATGTGTTTCAGTGTGTTTACTGCAGGCTGGCTGGGAGGCCTTATAATCTGTTGGCATGAATATGAAGCTTATGATGAAATGGAAGAATGCCTCAAACACACACACACACACACACACACACACACACACACACACACACACACACACACACACACACACACACACACACACACACACACACACACACACACACACACACACACACACACACACACACACACACACACACACACCGACACACACGTGATACACATGCATGTTGCACACACAGATTGAGAAGTAATACAGCTGTAAGAACATGGGTTTATCATCTCAATACGGTTATAACTCGTCCAGCGGACATGGGGATCAGCACTGGTCATTTTGACGAGAAGGGTGGAGGAGAAGAGAAGGGGGAGGTGGAGGACAAGAGAAGGGGAGGAGGAGAAGGAGGAGGAGAAGAGAAGGGGAGGAGGAGAAGAGAAGGGGGAGGAGGAGGAAAAGAGAAGGGGAGGAGGAGGAAAAGAGAAGGAGGAGGGGGAGGAGAATAGAAGGGGAGGAGGAGAAGAAGAGAAGGGGAGGAGGAGGAGAAGAGAATGGGAGGAGGAGAAGAAGAGAAGGGGAGCAGGAGGAAAAGAGAAGGGGAGGAGGAGAAGGAGGAGGAGGAAGAGGAGGAGAAGAGAGAGGAGGAGGAGAAGAAGAGAAGGGGAGCAGGAGGAAAAGAGAAGGGGAGGAGGAGGAGAAGAGAATGGGAGGAGAATAGAAGGGGAGGAGGAGAAGAAGAGAATGGGAGGAGGAGAAGAAGAGAAGGGGAGCAGGAGGAAAAGAGAAGGGGAGGAGGAGAAGAAGAGAAGGGGAGGAGGAGGAGATAATGGGAGGAGGAGAAGGAGGAGGAGGAAGAGGAGGAGAAGAGAGGAGGAGGAGGAGAAGAGAATGGGAGGAGAAGGAGTAGGAGGAGAGAAGGGGAGAGGAGGGGAAGAGAAGGGGGAGGAGGAGAAGGGAGAGGGGGAGGAGGAGAAAATAAGGAGGAGAAGGAGGAGAAGAAAAGGGGAGAGTGAATAACATTGACTGAAAAACAGTGCCTTGCGAAAGTATTCACCCCCTTGGCATTTTTCGTATTCTGTTGCCTTACAACCTGGAATTAAAATAGATTTTTGTGGGGTTTGTATCATTTGATTTCCACAACATGCCTACCACTTTGAAGAGGCAGAATATTTTTATTTTTTTGTGAAACAAACAATAAATATGACAAAAACCAGAAAACTTGACCGTGCATAACTATTCACCCCCCAAAGTCATTACTTTGTAGTGCTCCTTTTGCAGCAATTACAGCTGCTTGTCTCTTGGTATGTCTCTATGAGTTTGGCACATCTAGCCACTGGGATTTTTGCCAATTCTTCAAGGCAAAACTGCTCCAGCTCCTTCAAGTTGGATGGGTTCTGCTGGTGTACAGCAATATTTAAGTCATACCACAGATTGAGGTCTGGGCTTTGACTAGGCCATTCCAAGACATTTAAATGTTTCCCCTTAAACCATTAGAGTGTTGCTTTAGCAGTATGCTTAGGGTCATTGTCCTGCTGGAAGGTGAACCTCCGTCCCAGTCTCAAATCTCTGGAAGACTGAAACAGGTTTCCCTCAAGAATTTCCCGCACCATCCATCAATTCTGACGAGTTTCCTAGTCCCTGCCGATGAAAAACATCCCCACAGCATGATGCTGCCACCACAATGCACCACAATGGGATGATGTTCTCGGGGTGATAAGTGGTGTTGGGTTTGTGCCAGACATAGCATTATTCTTGATGGCCAAAAAGCTCAATTTTAGTTTCATCTGACCAGAGTACCTTCTTCCATATGTTTGGGGAGTCTCCCACATGCCTTTTGGCAAACACCAAATGTGTTTGCATATTTTTTTCTTTAAGCAATGCCTTTTTTCTGGCCACTCTCCATAAAGCCCAGCTCTTTGGAGTGTACGGCTTAAAGTGGTCCTATGGACAGATACTCCAATCTCCGCTGTGGAGCTTTGCAGCTCCTTCAAGGTTATCTTTGGTTTCTTTGTTGCCTCTCTGATTAACGCCCTCCTTGCCTGGTCTGTGAGTTTTGGTGGGCAGTCCTCTCTTGGCGGGTTTGTTGTGGTTCCATATTCTTTCCATTTATTAATAATGGATTTAATGGTGCTCCTTGGGATGTTCACAGTTTTGGATATTTTTTTATAACCCAACCCTGAACTGTACTTCTCCACAACTTTGTCCCTGACCTGTTTGGAGAGCCCCTTCGTCTTTATGGTGTCGCTTGCTTGGTAGTGCCCCTTGCTTAGTGGTGTTGCAGACTCTGGGGCCTTTCAGAACAGGTGTATATTTACTGAGATCATGTGACAGATCATGTGACACTTAGATTGCACACAGGTGGACTTTTTTTAACTAATTATGTGACTTCTGAATGTAATTGGTGGCACCAGATCTTATTTAGGGGCTTCATAGCAAAAGGGGTGAACACAATATTCACACACTAGTTTTCCATTTATTTATTTTAACAAGTTATTCTGTTCATTTCACTTCACCAATTTGGACTATTTTGTGTATGTCCATCACATGAAATCCAAATATAAATCCATTAAAATTACAGGTTGTAATGCAACAAAATAGTAAAAACGCCGAGCGGGGTGAATACTTTTGCAAGGCACTGTAAAAAGGATAATGGAATGTTTTTTGGTGACACCTTACCATTCTAGGTGATGTCAACATGGCCTTAGGTGTTTCTACTGGTGTGTGCGCAGGGCTGGCTCTAGCCCAGGGGTGGGCAATTCCAGTCCTCGAGGGCCTGATTGGTGTCACAGTTTTGCCCCAGCTCCAGCCAACACACCTGACTCCAATAATCACCTAATTTCAATGGTCAGTTTAGAATGTAATTTGATTAATCAGCTGTGTTTGCTAGGGATGGAGAAAAAGTGTGACACCAATCAGGCCCTCGAGGACTGGAGTTGCCCACCCCTGCTCTAGCCTATTGGGGGCCCTAAGCGAGCTTTGATTTGGGGGACCCACACCTCGCAGCATAACATTTTAATGGCCCCCCTCTTAACAGTGAAGAGAAAATGTAATGTTTTGAACAGAATTTTGTGGAATTGTCCACATTTTGTAATGGGCTTCTGCCATGTTAGTATGATCTGAGTGAGAATAAATTAACAAAATCAATGGGGTTCCCTTTGAGGTCAGGCCCCCTGGAGGTCAGGGCCCCTGGAGGTCAGGGCCCCTGGAGGTCAGGGCCCCTGGAGGGCAGGGCCCCCCTGGAGGTCAAGGCCCCCCTGGAGGTCAGGGCCCCCCTGGAGGTCAGGGCCCCCTGGAGGTCAGGGCCCCCTGGAGGTCAGGGCCCCTGGAGGTCAGGGCCCCTTTGAGGTCAGGGCCCCCTGGAGGTCAGGGCCCCCCTGGAGGTCAGGGCCCCTGGAGGTCAGGGCCCCCCTGGAGGTCAGGGCCCCTGGAGGTCAGGATCCCCTGGAGGTCAGGGCCCCTGGGCACGTGTCCTGTGTGCCCAGTCGGTATTCGGCAACGATTAATACAAGTTGGCTAGACTAACTAACAATCAGAAAGGGTTAGCTGACATGGCTAGTTGAGTGACTGTCATTGACTGACATAACAAGAGAAAACCTCATTTCAAAATTGCACCTGTTGTATTTTGCTATTCTTACCCTAAATAGAATATATTTAAAAAAAACGTAAAACATTTATTTGTGGAATTTCTTTCTTTCTTAATGCGGTTGAGCCGTTCAGTTGTGTTGTGACAGGGTAGGGGTGGTATACAGAAGAGAGCCCTATTTGGTAAAAGACCAAGTCCATATTATGGTAAGAACAGTTCAAATAAACAAAGAGAAACAACAGTCCATCATTAATTTAAGACATGAAGGTTAGTCAATGCGGAACATTTCAAAAACTTTGAAAGTTTCTTCAAGTGCGGTCGCGAAAACCATCAAACGCTATGATGAAACTGACTCTCATGAGGACCTCCACAGGAACGGAAGACCCAGAGTTACCTCTGCTGCAGAGGATACATTCATTAGTTACCAGCCTCAGAAATTGCAGCCCAAATAAATGCTTCACAGAGTTCAAGTAACAGACACATCTCAACATCAACTGTTCAGAGGAGACTGTGTGCATCAGGCCTTCATGGTCGAATTGCTGAAAAGAAACCACAACTAAAGGACACCAATAATAAGAAGAGACTTGTTTGAGCCAACAAACACAAGCAATGGACATTAGACCGGGGGAGATCTGTCCATTGGTTCCAACCTCCGTGTCTTTGTGAGACTCAGAGTAGGTGAGCGAATGATCTCTGCATGTGTGGTTCACACCGTGAAGCATGGAGGAGGAGGTGTGATGGTGTGCTTTGCTGGTGACACTGTCGTTAATTTATTTAGAATTCAAGGCACACTTAACCAGAATGGCTACCACAGCATTTGGCAGCGATAAGCCATCCCATTTCCTTAAAGATGTGTTTTTTTTGTACTAATGTTACTGTCCTCACTACAACAAAAATACATGTACATTTTGTCTTTTAAACATTGAATTGACTGTAGAACTCTGTGTTATTTTATGGTGTTGATGTCTATTATTCTACAATGTAAAAAATAGAAAATAGAAAAATAAAGAAAAACCCTGAAATGAGTCCAAACTTTTGACTGGTACTGTATATATATACATAAATGTTTTGGGGTCGGGGGCCCTCTTAGCGCCCAGGGGCCCTACGCGACTGTTTATGTTGCGTGTGACTAGAACCGGCCATGTGCGTGTTCAACCTCGTCAACACCTTGTCCGCTCAGCTTTAGATGTTCTGACCAACTACAGCCACGTAGTGTACGACAGGAGAAGAAGAAGGCAGGAAGATGTACAGAACAGACTGAAGACGAGAGGAAAAGGGAAAAGTAGCCTGGTTGTCAGTCATAGGGATCAGGAGAAGAGGAGAGGGAAAGGGAAAAGTAGCCTGGTTGTCAGTCATAGGGATCAGGAGAAGACGAGAGGAAAAGGGAAAAGTAGCCTGCCGTCAGTCATAGGGATCAGGAGAAGAGGAGAGGAAAAGGGAAAAGTAGCCTGGCGTCAGTCATAGGGATCAGGAGAAGAGGAGAGGAAAAGGGAAAAGTAGCCTGGCGTCAGTCATAGGGATCAGGAGAAGAGGAGAGGAAAAGGGAAAAGTAGCCTGGCGTCAGTCATAGGGATCAGGAGAAGAGGAGAGGAAAAGGGAAAAGTAGTCTGGTTGTCAGTCATAGGGATCAGGAGAAGACGAGAGGAAAAGGGAAAAGTAGCCTGGCGTCAGTCATAGGGATCAGGAGAAGAGGAGAGGAAACATAGCGTGTAGATGGAGTGTAGATGGAGAGATTCCTTAGAGAGAGACTGCCTCACCAGCTGGCCTGCAGAAAACACAGAGGAACAGTTGAGAGTGAGAGAGAGAGAGAGAGAGAGAGAGAGAGAGAGAGAGAGAGAGAGAGAGAGAGAGAGAGAGAGAGAGAGAGAGAATGGAGAGAGAGAGAGAGAATGGAGAAGAGGGAGAAAGAAAAGAGAAGAGACAGAGAGATAGAGGGAAATGCGGTACAGGAGAAGAGTGAGCAAAAGACACACAGAGGGAGAGGAATGAGGTGGAGGAGGGAGAGAGGAATGAGGAGGAGGAGAAGAGGGAGAGAGGAATGAGGAGGAGAGGAGGAGGGAGAGGAATGATGAGGATGAGAGGAAGGAGAAAGGGATGGAGGAGGGGAGGAGGGAGAGAGGAATGGAGGAGGAGAGGAGGAGGGAGAGAGGAATGATGAGGAGGAGGGAGAGAGGAATGAGGAGGAGAGGAGGAGGGAGAGAGGAATGGAGGAGGAGAGGAAGGAGAAAGGGATGGAGGAGGAGAGGAGGGAGAAAGGGATGGAGAGGAGAGGAGGGAGAGAGGAATGGAGGAGGAGAGGAAGGAGAAAGGGATGGAGGAGGAGAGGAGGGAGAGAGGCCAGAGCTCAGCACTCTGAGACATATGGCTGCTTCCGTCTTGATTACACTTCAGCTGGCAGGAAGATTACACCAGCGTGTGTGTATGTGTGTGTGTGTGTGTGTGTGTATGTGTGTGTGGCTGTGAGATTACTAGGCGAGAGAATGTCTTAACATACAGATTATAGTTAACATGAGTAGAGATGCCTTCAGTAGTGTGTGTGTGTGTGTGTGTGTGTGTGTGTGTGTGTGTGTGTGTGTGTGTGTGTGTGTGTGTGTGTGTGTGTGTGTGTGTGTGTGTGTGTGTGTGTGTGTGTGTATGTGTGTGTATATGTGTGTGTGTGTGTGTGTGTTAGATATGGCCAGTGGAGAGGGGTAGAGGGATGAGATGCCTTCAGCTGATTAAAGCTTTAATCACAGACGTTGACTGCCTGGCTGCTTAAATACTCCGTGATAACGTCTTACTGTGGCAAATTATGCCTCCTGTGTGTGTGTGTGTGTGTGTGTGTGTGTGTGTGTGTGTGTGTGTGTGTGTGTGTGTGTGTGTGTGTGTGTGTGTGTGTGTGTGTGTGTGTGTGTGTGTGTGTGTGTGTGTGTGTGTGTGGCAGATGTTCACCTGGCTAGTAGAGAGTGTTGGAAAGGAAGACGCTCCATCTGTTCTATCTGACGTGACCGGACACCCCAGACCACCGCGTGTCTGCCAACCTCTAGAGAGAGAGACAGAGAGGGTGTGGGGTAGAGAGAGAGAGAGACAGAGAGGGTGTGGGGTAGAGAGAGAGAGATAGACAGAGAGGGAGAGGGTGTGGGGTAGAGAGAGAGACAGAGAGGGAGAGGGGGTGGGGTAGAGAGAGAGAGAGAGACAGAGAGGGTGAGGGGGTGGGGTAGAGAGAGAGACAGAGAGGGAGAGGGGGTGGGGTAGAGAGAGAGAGAGACAGAGAGGGAGAGGGGGTGGGGTAGAGAGAGAGAGACAGAGGGAGAGGGGGTGGGGTAGAGAGAGAGAGACAGAGGGAGAGGGGGTGGGGTAGAGAGAGAGAGACAGAGGGAGAGGGGGTGGGGTAGAGAGAGAGAGACAGAGAGGGTTTGGGGTGGGGTAGAGAGAGAGAGAGGGGGTGGGGTAGAGAGAGAGGGGGGGTAGAGAGAGAGGGGTGGGGTAGAGAGAGAGGGGGAGAGGGGGTGGGGGTGGGGGGAGCGGGTGGGGTAGAGAGAGAGAGAGAGAGAGGGGGTGGGGTAGAGAGAGAGGGGGGGTAGAGAGAGAGGGGGAGGGGTAGAGAGAGGGGGGTGTGGGATGGGGGGAGGGGTTTAGAGAAACGTAGACAGACGGAGAGATGAAGAAAAAGGTCAAGAGGAATCACACGTATACAGTCCTCATTTGTATTTCTTCCAAACGTGTAAGTACATTGATGACAATGAATGTCTCACCTATCAAAGCGATAATGTATATCTCACCTATCTAAACAATAAAGCATATCTCACCTATCAAAACGATAATGTATATCTCACCTATCTAAACAATAAAGCATATCCCACCTATCAAAACGATAATGTATCTCTCACCTATCAAAACGATAATGTATCTCTCACCCATCAAAACGATAATGTATATCTCACCTATCAAAACGATAATGTATATCTCACCCATCATAACGATAATGTATCTCTCACCTATCAAAACGATACTGTATCTCTCACCTATCAAAATGATAATGTATATCTCACCTATCAAAACGATAATGTATCTCTCACCTATCAAAACGATAATGTATATATCACCTATCAAAACAACAATGTATATCTCACCTATCAAAACGATCATGTATATCTCACCTATCAAAACGATAATGTATACCCCCGCCTATCTTAACGATAATGAATATCTCAACTATCTAAATGATAATGTATATCTCACCTATCAAAACGATAATGTATACCTCGCCTATCTTAACGATAATGTATAGCTCACCTATCTAAATGATAATGTATAGCTCACCTATCAAAACGATAATGTATATCTCACCTATCAAAACGATAATGTATACCTCGCCTATCTTAACGATAATGAATATCTCACCTATCTAAATGATAATGTATACCTCACCTATCAAAACGATAATGTATATCTCACCTATCAAACGATAATGTATATCTCACATATCAAAACGATAATGTATACCTCGCCTATCTTAACGATAATGAATATCTCACCTATCTAAATGATAATGTATTTCTCACCTATCTAAATGATAATGTATATATCACCTATCAAAATGATAATGTATATCTCACCTATCAAAATGATAATGTATACCTCACCTATCAAAACGATAATGTATATCTCATCTATCAAACGATAATGTATACCTCACCTATCAAAATTATAATGTATATCTCACCTATCTCAACGATAATGTATTTCTCACCTATCTAAACGATAATGTATTTCTCACCTATCTAAATGATAATGTATATCTCACCTATCAAAATGATAATGTATATCTCACCTATCAAAATGATAATGTATATATCACCTATCAAAACAACAATGTATTTCTCACCTATCTAAATGATAATGTATTTCTCACCTATCTTAATGATAATGTATTTCTCACCTATCTAAACGATAATGTATTTCTCACCTATCTAAACGATAATGTATTTCTCACCTATCTAAACGATCATGTATTTCTCACCTATCTAAACGATCATGTATTTCTCACCTATCTAAATGATAATGTATATCTCACCTATCAAAACGATACTGTATCTCTCACCTATCAAAACGATACTGTATCTCTCACCTATCCTAACGATAATGTATCTCTCACGTGTCTAAACGATAATGTATATCTCACCTATCAAAACGATAATGTATATCTCACCTATCTAAACAATGATGCATATCTCACCTATCTAAATGATAATGTATATCTCACCTATCTAAATGATCATGTATATCTCACTTAACCATAAAACTCTAGCTTTCTTCAGCTGCAGTGCCAGGTGCCTTAGGGCTGTGCCCTTCAGAAAGTAAGAAGCTCAGTGACCATAATGCAGAGCGACACTAATGGATCAAGGACTGTTTTTGTGTTTTAAGCAAAAAGAAAGCGTCATTAAAAACATTGGCTGACATCTTGGAAACCATAGCGCTACAGACAGGGATAGCCTGAGGGTGCCTGCAGAAGACTGTAAACAGCAGTCCTCCGTGTCAGCAAGCTCTCACAGTCTCACTGCAGAATTAGACGTTGATCCACATTTCACCAAACATCAAATTTCGAAGTTGTTCCAAATGTCAAATTTAGGATAAGAGTTAAAACGGTTAAGGTAAGGGTTAAGGTAAGGGTTAAGGTAAGGGTTAAGGTAAGGGTTAAGGTAAGGGTTAAGGTAAGGGTTAAGGTAAGGGTTAAGGTAAGGGTTAAGGTAAGGGTTAAGGTAAGGGTTAAGGTAAGGGTTAAGGTAAGGGTTAAGATAAGGGTTAAGGTAAGGGTTAAGGTAAGGGTTAAGGTAAGGGTTAAGGTAAGGGTTAAGGTAAGGGTTAAGGTAAGGGTTAAGATAAGGGTTAAGGTAAGTGTTAAGATAAAGGTTAAGGTAAGGGTTAAGGTAAGGGTTAAGGTAAGGGTTAAGGTAAGGGTTAAGATAAGGGTTAAGGTAAGGGTTAAGGTAAGGGTTAAGGTAAGGGTTAAGATAAGGGTTAAGGTAAGGGTTAAGGTAAGGGTTAAGGTAAGGGTTAAGGTAAGGGTTAAGATAAGGGTTAAGGTAAGGGTTAAGGTAAGGGTTAAGGTAAGGGTTAAGGTAAGTGTTAAGGTAAGGGTTAAGGTAAGGGTTAAGGTAAGGGTTAAGGTAAGGGTTAAGGTAAGGGTTAAGGTAAGGGTTAAGGTAAGGGTTAAGGTAAGGGTTAAGGTAAGGGTTAAGGTAAGGGTTAAGGTAAGGGTTAAGGTAAGGGTTAAGGTAAGGGTTAAGGTAAGGGTTAAGATAAGGGTTAAGGTAAGGGTTAAGGTAAGGGTTAAGGTAAGGGTTAAGGTAAGGGTTAAGGTAAGGGTTAAGGTAAGGGTTAAGGTAAGGGTTAAGATAAGGGTTAAGGTAAGGGTTAAGGTAAGGCTTAAGGTAAGGGTTAAGGTAAGGGTTAAGGTAAGGGTTAAGATAAGGGTTAAGGTAAGGGTTAAGGTAAGGCTTAAGGTAAGGGTTAAGGTAAGGGTTAAGGTAAGGGTTAAGGTAAGGGTTAAGGTAAGGGTTAAGGTAAGGGTTAAGGTAAGGGTTAAGGTAAGGGTTAAGGTAAGGGTTAAGGTAAGGGTTAAGATAAGGGTTAAGGTAAGGGTTAAGGTAAGGGTTAAGGTAAGGGTTAAGGTAAGGGTTAAGGTATAGGTTAAGGTAAGGGTTAAGGTAAGTGTTAAGATAAAGGTTAAGGTAAGGGTTAAGGTAAGGGTTAAGGTAAGGGTTAAGGTAAGGGTTAAGGTAAGGGTTAAGGTAAGGCTTAAGGTAAGTGTTAAGGTAAGGGTTAAGGTAAGGGTTAAGGTAAGGCTTAAGGTAAGTGTTAAGATAAGGGTTAAGATAAGGGTTAAGATAAGGGTTAAGGTAAGTGTTAAGATAAGGGTTAAGTTAAGTGTTAAGGTAAGGGTTAAGATAAGGGTTAAGATAAGGGTTAAGGTAAGTGTTAAGATAAGGGTTAAGATAAGGGTTAAGGTAAGGGTTAAGGTAAGGGTTAAGATAAGGGTTAAGGTAAGGGTTAATGTAAGGGTTAAGGTAAGGGTTAAGGTAAGGGTTAAGGTAAGGGTTAAGGTAAGGGTTAAGGTAAGGGTTAAGGTAAGGGTTAAGGTAAGTGTTAAGGTAAGGGTTAAGGTAAGGGTTAAGGTAAGGGTTAAGGTAAGTGTTAAGGTAAGGGTTAAGGTAAGGGTTAAGGTAAGGGTTAAGGTAAGGGTTAAGGTAAGTGTTAAGGTAAGGGTTAAGGTAAGTGTTAAGGTAAGGGTTAAGGTAAGGGTTAAGGTAAGGGTTAAGGTAAGGCTTAAGGTAAGTGTTAAGGTAAGGGTTAAGGTAAGTGTTAAGGTAAGGGTTAAGGTAAGTGTTAAGGTAAGGGTTAAGGTAAGGGTTAAGGTAAGGGTTAAGGTAAGTGTTAAGGTAAGGGTTAAGGTAAGGGTTAAGGTAAGTGTTAAGGTAAGGGTTAAGGTAAGTGTTAAGGTAAGGGTTAAGGTAAGGGTTAAGGTAAGGGTTAAGGTAAGGGTTAAGGTAAGGCTTAAGGTAAGTGTTAAGGTAAGGGTTAAGGTAAGTGTTAAGGTAAGGGTTAAGGTAAGTGTTAAGGTAAGGGTTAAGGTAAGGGTTAAGGTAAGGGTTAAGGTAAGTGTTAAGGTAAGGGTTAAGGTAAGGGTTAAGGTAAGGGTTAAGGTAAGGGTTAAGGTAAGGCTTAAGGTAAGTGTTAAGGTAAGGGTTAAGGTAAGTGTTAAGGTAAGGGTTAAGGTAAGTGTTAAGGTAAGGGTTAAGGTAAGGGTTAAGGTAAGGGTTAAGGTAAGGGTTAAGGTAAGGCTTAAGGTAAGTGTTAAGGTAGGGGTTAAGGTAAGTGTTAAGGTAAGGGTTAAGGTAAGGGTTAAGGTAAGGGTTAAGGTAAGTGTTAAGGTAAGGGTTAAGGTAAGTGTTAAGGTAAGGGTTAAGGTAAGGGTTAAGGTAAGGGTTAAGGTAAGGCTTAAGGTAAGTGTTAAGGTAAGGGTTAAGGTAAGTGTTAAGATAAGGGTTAAGGTAAGTGTTAAGGTAAGGGTTAAGATAAGGGTTAAGGTAAGGGTTAAGGTAAGGCTTAAGGTAAGTGTTAAGGTAAGGGTTAAGGTAAGGGTTAAGGTAAGGCTTAAGGTAAGTGTTAAGGTAAGGGTTAAGGTAAGTGTTAAGATAAGGGTTAAGGTAAGTGTTAAGGTAAGGGTTAAGATAAGGGTTAAGATAAGGGTTAAGGTAAGTGTTAAGGTAAGGGTTAAGATAAGGGTTAAGATAAGGGTTAAGGTAAGTGTTAAGATAAGGGTTAAGATAAGGGTTAAGGTAAGGGTTAAGGTAAGGGTTAAGGTAAGGCTTAAGGTAAGTGTTAAGGTAAGGGTTAAGGTAAGGGTTAAGGTAAGGCTTAAGGTAAGTGTTAAGGTAAGTGTTAAGGTAAGTGTTAAGGTAAGGGTTAAGGTAAGGGTTAAGGTAAGGGTTAAGGTAAGGGTTAAGGTAAGGCTTAAGGTAAGTGTTAAGGTAAGGGTTAAGGTAAGTGTTAAGGTAAGGGTTAAGGTAAGGGTTAAGGTAAGGGTTAAGGTAAGTGTTAAGGTAAGGGTTAAGGTAAGTGTTAAGGTAAGGGTTAAGGTAAGGGTTAAGGTAAGGGTTAAGATAAGGGTTAAGGTAAGGGTTAAGGTAAGGCTTAAGGTAAGTGTTAAGGTAAGGGTTAAGGTAAGGGTTAAGGTAAGGCTTAAGGTAAGTGTTAAGGTAAGGGTTAAGGTAAGTGTTAAGATAAGGGTTAAGGTAAGTGTTAAGGTAAGGGTTAAGATAAGGGTTAAGATAAGGGTTAAGGTAAGTGTTAAGGTAAGGGTTAAGATAAGGGTTAAGATAAGGGTTAAGGTAAGTGTTAAGATAAGGGTTAAGATAAGGGTTAAGGTAAGGGTTAAGGTAAGGGTTAAGGTAAGGCTTAAGGTAAGTGTTAAGGTAAGGGTTAAGGTAAGGGTTAAGGTAAGGCTTAAGGTAAGTGTTAAGGTAAGGGTTAAGGTAAGTGTTAAGATAAGGGTTAAGGTAAGTGTTAAGGTAAGGGTTAAGATAAGGGTTAAGATAAGGGTTAAGGTAAGTGTTAAGGTAAGGGTTAAGATAAGGGTTAAGATAAGGGTTAAGGTAAGTGTTAAGATAAGGGTTAAGATAAGGGTTAAGGTAAGGGTTAAGGTAAGGGTTAAGATAAGGGTTAAGAGAAGGGTTAACTTCACTAGGGTAGGGGGTCAGCATTCGGAATTCTGGATGAAAAGCCCAAACCCAGCCTACGGAGCTGTGAGGGGAACGGCACCTCAGTACCTCCAGGCTCTGATCAGGCCCTACACCCAAACAAGGGCACTGCGTTCATCCACCTCTGGCCTGCTCGCCTCCCTACCACTGAGGAAGTACAGTTCCCGCTCAGCCCAGTCAAAACTGTTCGCTGCTCTGGCCCCCCAATGGTGGAACAAACTCCCTCACGACGCCAGGACAGCGGAGTCAATCACCACCTTCCGGAGACACCTGAAACCCCACCTCTTTAAGGAATACCTAGGATAGGATAAAGTAATCCTTCTCACCCCCCCCCCCCTTAAAAGATTTAGATGCACTATTGTAAAGTGGCTGTTCCACTGGATGTCATAAGGTGAATGCACCAATTTGTAAGTCGCTCTGGATAAGAGCGTCTGCTAAATGACTTAAATGTAAATGTAAATGTAAATTAACCTGCCTGCTACTCAGCCATAAAAGCTAGAACTTGCATATAATCAGTAGATTTGGATAGAAAACACTCTGAAGTTTCTAAAACTGTTTGAATGATGTCTGTGAGTTTTTTTTTGCCTATCGAATATACAGTGTCTATGGGGTCATATTGCACTTCCTATTGCTTCCACTAGATGTCAACAGTCTTTAGAACCTTGTTTGAGGCTTCTACTGTGAATGAGAGCGGATTGAGTAAGGTCTCCCAGAGTGCCATGAGCCGGCCAAGCGCATTCACGTGATAGTTAGCTTGCGTTCCATTGCATTTCTGAAGACAAAGGAATTCTCCGGTTGGAACATTATTGAAGATTTATGTTAAAAACATCCTTTAGATTGATTCTATACATCGTTTGACATGTTTCTACGGACTGTAACGGAACTTTTGGACTTTTCGTCTGCACCTAGTGATCGTGCCTCATGAATTTTGATTACTGGGATAAACGCGCGAACAAAAAGGAGGTATTTGGACATCAATTATGGACTTTATCGAACAAATCAAACATTTATTGTGGAACTGGGATTCCTGAGAGTGCATTCTGATGAAGATCATCAAAGGTAAGTGAATATTTATAATGCTATTTCTGACTTCTGTTGACTACACAACATGGCGGATATCTGTATGGCTTGGCTCTGTGTCTGAGCGCCGTACTCAGATTATTGCATGGTGTGCTTTTTCCGTAAAGTTTTTTTGAAATCTTAAACAGCGGTTACATTACAGTTTTTCCCAATTGCAAAAAACACAATTTTGCAAACTAGGCTGGTTTTATCAAAATACTTAACACAATTCACAAAACCACACACCCAAACTGCAAAATACCTCATATATCCTGCAAAATGAAGCACTGCAACCAAAACTACATATAGCATTATCAAAATCAAACGTTTGCACGAAATGGCACACAGTTCATTCATATTACCAGATTTTTGTGTAACCAACTACACACTGTTGGGCATAATGAAAAGCACTCTCATCTTTAGTATGCTGTGCCATAATACTAAAATAGTTCAAATTGTAGAAAATTCTTCAGATGCACAGAAATATTTGCAGATACACACACATGCTGTTGAAACATTTTATTTAAATTTTTCACCAACCAAGTCAGTGCAACATATGCACAGCAGATATGGACTGAACAAAAATATGCTCACAAAAAAAACAGTAAACTGAAAAAGAAAATTGCCGGAAAAATATGTAGAAAAAAGAGGCAAGAAAAATAATTAGGCAGCATCTTGTTGCACAGCTGGGTCTGGCCACAACGCCTCGTCCACATCACAGCTGGGTCTGGCCACAACGCCTCGTCCACATCACAGCTGGGTCTGGCCACAACGCCTCGTCCACATCACAGGCCACAGCTGGGTCTGGCCACAACGCCTCGTCCACATCACAGCTGGGTCTGGCCACAACGCCTCGTCCACATCACAGCTGGGTCTGGCCACAACGCCTCGTCCACATCACAGCTGGGTCTGGCCACAACGCCTCGTCCACATCACAGCTGGGTCTGGCCACAACGCCTCGTCCACATCACAGCTGGGTCTGGCCACAACGCCTCGTCCACATCACAGGCAATATCTTCCCTTGCCAGACATCGAGGCAAGAAGCGCCTTGAGTGCCTTATCCATCCCTGAATCGCACCAACATCAATCTCATCACATGCCTTTTCCATAGCCTGCACAAGAAGCATGCGCACAAAGGGCTGCCGGTCGTATACCTTCCACCGCCATGCCGGAAAGAACTCTTCTATGGGGTTCAGAAATGGTGAGTATGGTGGGAGGTATTGCACGAGAAATGGTGGGTGGTCAGCAAATCAGTTTTGGACTGGGGCTGCACGATGAAAGCTCACGTTGTCCCATACTACAACGTACCGGGTTCTTTGATGGTCTGCATCATTCATACGCTCTGGTGGTATGAGAATGTTGTGGAGTCTGTCCAGAAATGTGAGAATATGGGCTGTGTTGTGTGGTCCAAGGTTGGCATGACCGGTAGAGGACACCATGCGTATTGGAGATGGCAGCGCACATTGTGATGTTCCCACCACGTTGGCCAGGAACATCTATAATGGCTCTGTGGCCAATGACGTTTCTCCCCCTTCTTCTGGTCTTTGCTAGGTTGAACCCAGCCTCATCTATAAAGATGAACTCATGTGGGATTGCATGAGCATCCATTTCCAGTACTCCCTGAAAACAAAGAACAACAGCAGTCAATGTGGTGATATCCAGTACACTGGGAAACAATGTTGCGTGTAGTGTACTGCAGTCAATATTGTACTTACATCCACATATGCTCGTCTGACCTCTTTGTTTCTTTGAGAGTTTCTCTCAAACGGCACCTTATAAAGTTGTTTCATTCTGATTTGGTTTCGCTTGAGAATGCGAGCCAATGTGGACAGACTGACTCGTTGAATGTTGTTGAATATGGTGTTGTCTTGGATGATGTGGCTTTGAATTTCTCGTAATCTGATTTCATTATTTTCCAAAACCAAGTTTACAATGGCAGCTTCCTGTACCCCGGTGAACATTTGGCCCCTTCTTCCACCATGGTTGTGTCTCTCAGTCCTTTAGAAAAACAAAAAAACTAAAATATAGGGCTTGGACAATGCTGCCTAAAGATATTTTCCCCACAGTAGAGTAAATTCTACAGGAAATTTGCTCAGTTAGTGTATGACATCAGCCATTCATGAAGTAAACAGGTGTCACCCAACTGATACACTATGACATGGGGTGTACTACATAGTGTGAAATAAATGTTGGTTACATACCTGTACTCCAGTCTAAATGTCCAGATGACACAGGCGACAGTAAAATGGCTCAAGTTGGGCT
>NC_092119.1:3962388-3967388 GCF_045679555.1 Salvelinus alpinus
CCGCGACGCTTATAAGGCCCTCCCCCGCCCCCCTTTCGGAAAAGCTGACCACGACTCCATTTTGTTGATTCCAGCCTACAAACAAAAACTCAAACAACAAGCTCCCGCGCTCAGGTCTGTTCAACGCTGGTCCGACCAATCTGAATCCACGCTTCAAGACTGCTTCGATCACGCGGATTGGAATATGTTCCGCATCGCGTCCAACAACAATATTGACGAATATGCTGATTCGGTGAGCGAGTTCATTAGGAAGTGCATTGACGATGTCGTACCCACAGCAACGATAAAAACATTCCCAAACCAGAAACCGTGGATTGACGGCAGCATTCGCGTGAAACTGAAAGCGCGAACCACTGCTTTTAACCAGGGCAAGGTGACCGGAAACATGACCGAATACAAACAGTGTAGCTATTCTCTCCGCAAGGCAATCAAACAGGCTAAGTCTCAGTACAGAGACAAAATCGAGTCGAAATTCAACAGCTCAGACACAAGAGGTATGTGGCAGGGTCTACAGTCAATCACGGATTACAAAAAGAAAACCAGCCCCGTCGAGGACCAGGATGTCTTGCTCCCAGACAGGCTAAACAACTTTTTTGCCCGCTTTGAGGACAATACAGTGCCACTGACACGGCCCCCTACCAAAACCTGCGGGCTCTCCTTCACTGCAGCCGAGGTGAGTAAAACATTTAAACGTGTTAACCCTCGCAAGGCTGCAGGCCCAGACGGCATTCCCAGCCGCGTCCTCAGAGCATGCGCAGACCAGCTGGCTGGTGTGTTTACGGACATATTCAATCAATCCTTATCCCAGTCTGCTGTTCCCACATGCTTCAAGAGGGCCACCATTGTTCCTGTGCCCAAGAAAGCTAAGGTAACTGAGCTAAACGACTACCGCCCCGTAGCACTCACTTCCGTCATCATGAAGTGCTTTGAGAGACTAGTCAAGGACCATATCACCTCCACCCTACCGGACACCCTAGACCCACTCCAATTTGCTTACCGACCCAATAGGTCCACAGACGACGCAATCGCAACCACACTGCACACTGCCCTAACCCATCTGGACAAGAGGAATACCCATGTGAGAATGCTGTTCATCGATTACAGCTCAGCATTTAACACCATAGTACCCTCCAAACTCGTCATCAAGCTCGAGACCCTGGATCTCGACCCCGCCCTGTGCAACTGGGTCCTGGACTTCCTGACGGGCCGCCCCCAGGTGGTGAGGGTAGGTAACAACATCTCCACCCCGCTGATCCTCAACACTGGGGCCCCACAAGGGTGCGTTCTGAGCCCTCTCCTGTACTCCCTGTTCACCCACGACTGCGTGGCCATGCACGCCTCCAACTCAATCATCAAGTTTGCGGATGACACTACAGTGGTAGGCTTGATCACCAACAACGACGAGACGGCCTACAGGGAGGAGGTGAGGGCCCTCGGAGTGTGGTGTCAGGAAAATAACCTCATACTCAACGTCAACAAAACAAAGGAGATGATTGTGGACTTCAGGAAACAGCAGAGGGAGCACCCCCCTATCCACATCGACGGGTCAGTAGTGGAGAAGGTGGAAAGTTTTAAGTTCCTCGGTGTACACATCACGGACAAACTGAACTGGTCCACCCACACAGACAGCGTTGTGAAGAAGGCGCAGCAGCGCCTCTTCAACCTCAGGAGGCTGAAGAAATTCGGCTTGTCACCAAAAGCACTCACAAACTTCTACAGATGCACAATCGAGAGCATCCTGTCGGGCTGTATCACCGCCTGGTACGGCAACTGCTCCGCCCACAACCGTAAGGCTCTCCAGAGGGTAGTGAGGTCTGCAGAACGCATCACCAGGGGCAAACTACCTGCCCTCCAGGACACCTACACCACCCGATGTCACAGGAAGGCCATAAAGATCATCAAGGACAACAACCACCCAAGCCACTGCCTGTTCACCCCGCTATCATCCAGAAGGCGAGGTCAGTACAGGTGCATCAAAGCAGGGACCGAGAGACTGAAAAACAGCTTCTATCTCAAGGCCATCAGACTGTTAAACAGCCACCACTAACATTTAGCGGCCGCTGCCAACATACTGACTCAACTCCAGCCACTTTAAAAATGGGAATTGATGGAAATTATGTAAAAATGTACCACTAGCCACTTTAAGCAATGCCACTTAATACAATGTTTACATACCCTACATTACCCATCTCATATGTATATATACTGTACTCTATATCATCTACTGCATCTTGCCATCTTTATGCAATACATGTACCACTAGCCACTTTAAACTATGCCACTTTATGTTTACATACCCTACAGTACTCATCTCATATGTATATACCGTACTCTATACCATCTACTGCATCTGCCATGCCGTTCTGTACCACCACTCATTCATATATCTTTATGTACATATTCTTTATCCCTTTACACTTGTGTGTGTGTGTAAGGTAGTAGTGTGGAATTGTTAGGTTAGATTACTGTTGGTTATTACTGCATTGTCGGAACTAGAAGCACAAGCATTTCGCTACACTCGCATTAACATCTGCTAACCATGTGTATGTGACTAATAAAATTTGATTTGATTTGATTTGACACACACACACACCAGCCTCTTATGTGTGTAGGGGGTCAAAAGGACGATTAGCACGCTACTGTAATTAGTGACCACTCCCCTCTGATCAATAGGTCATCTGACGGGGGGAGAGGGAGGGAGGGAGATGGAGAGAGGGGGAGAGGGAGGGAGGGAGATGGAGAGAGGGGGAGAGGGAGGGAGATGGAGAGAGGGGGAGAGGGAGGGAGGGAGGGAGGGAGGGAGGGAGGGAGGTGGAGAGAGGGATACACACACGATATAACACTGACACAGAGATATATGGCTTGTGCGTCTGTGTGTTCGTGCATGTGTGTGTGTGTGTTTGTGTGTCTGTGTGTGTGTGGGTGCGTGTGTGTGTGTGTGCGTGTGTGTGTGTGTGTGTGGTCAAATTCCATGAGCCAATCCAGAAACAGAAAGATTCACCATTGCTTTAAAGGAACACAAAACGAGTATTGTAACATTATGAGAAAATAGATATCTATGGTCTTTCACAGGGAGATATCTGAGGTCTTTCGCAGAGAGATATCTGTGGTCTTTCACAGAGAGATATCTGAGGTCTTTCACAGGGAGATATCTGATGTCTTTCGCAGAGAGATATCTGTGGTCTTTCACAGAGAGATATCTGTGGTCTTTCACAGAGAGATATCTGTGGTCTTTCACAGAGAGATATCTGAGGTCTTTCACAGAGAGATATCTGTGGTCTTTCACAGAGAGATATCTGTGGTCTTTCACAGAGAGATATCTGAGGTCTTTCACAGAGAGATATCTGAGGTCTTTGCAGAGAGATATCAGTGGTGTTTCACAGAGAGATATCTGAGGTCTTTCGCAGAGAGATATCAGTGGTGTTTCACAGAGAGATATCTGAGGTGTTTCGCAGAGAGATATCAGTGGTGTTTCACAGAGAGATATCTGAGGTGTTTCGCAGAGAGATATCTGTGGTCTTTCACAGAGAGATATCTGAGGTCTTTCACAGAGAGATATCTGAGGTCTTTGCAGAGAGATATCTGAGGTCTTTCACAGAGAGATATCAGTGGTGTTTCACAGAGAGATATCTGAGGTCTTTCGCAGAGAGATATCAGTGGTGTTTCACAGAGAGATATCTGAGGTGTTTCGCAGAGAGATATCTGTGGTGTTTCACAGAGAGATATCTGAGGTGTTTCGCAGAGAGATATCAGTGGTGTTTCACAGAGAGATATCAGTGGTGTTTCACAGAGAGATATCTGAGGTGTTTCGCAGAGAGATATCAGTGGTGTTTCACAGAGAGATATCAGTGGTGTTTCACAGAGAGATATCTGAGGTGTTTCGCAGAGAGATATCAGTGGTGTTTCGCAGAGAGATATCTGTGGTGTTTCACAGAGAGATATCTATTAGATAGCTATTAGATGTCCTCTTGCTGATCACCTCGTTAGCAGGCAAGACTCAAAAAGCATATTGGATAATATTGACTTCATGAGGGTCTCAATGAATTGTTGTCTCTACCTTCTTGTCCTTTGTGCTGTTGTCTGTGACCAACCATGCTGTTGTCTTCGGTCTCTTTTTATGTAGTGTTGTGTTGTCTTTATGTAGTGGTGTCTTAGGTCTCTCTTTATGTAGTGTTGTGTTGTCTTTATGTAGTGGTGTCTTAGGTCTCTCTTTATGTAGTGTTGTGTTGTCTTAGGTCTCTCTTTATGTAGTGTTGTGGTGTCTTAGGTCTCTCTTTATGTAGTGTTGTGGTGTCTTAGGTCTCTCTTTATGTAGTGTTGTCTTTATGTAGTGTTGTCTTTATGTAGTGTTGTCTTTATGTAGTGTTGTGTTGTCTTTATGTAGTGTTGTGTTGTCTTTATGTAGTGTTGTGTTGTCTTTATGTAGTGTTGTCTTTATGTAGTATTGTGTTGTCTTTATGTAGTATTGTGTTGTCTTTATGTAGTGTTGTCTTTATGTAGTGTTGTGTTGTCTTTATGTAGTGTTGTGTTGTCTTTATGTAGTATTGTGTTGTCTTTATGTAGTGTTGTGTTGTCTTTATGTAGTGTTGTGTTGTCTTTATGTAGTGTTGTGTTGTCTTTATGTAGTGTTGTGTTGTCTTTATGTAGTGTTGTGTTGTCTTTATGTAGTGTTGTGTTGTCTTTATGTAGTATTGTGTTGCCTCTTGTCGTGATGTATGTTTTGTTCTATATTTTTATTTAACTTATTTTATTTTTAATCCCAGTACGGCAAGAGGCCTTTTGCCTTTTGTTAGGCCGGCATTGTAAATAAAAATTTGTTCTTAACTGTCTTAAATAAAAAATACTAAATGAAAGTCTTCATGAGAGTCTTACTGAGTCTTTATGAGTCTTTATGAGTCTTTATGAGAGTCTTTGAGAGTCTTTATGAGTCTTTAGGAGAGTTATTGAGAGTCTTTATGAGAGTCTTTATGAGAGTTATTATGAGTCTTCTTGAGAGTCTT
>NC_092119.1:3972388-4077388 GCF_045679555.1 Salvelinus alpinus
ATTACATATAAACAGAACCATTCTACGTACATATAAACAGAACCATTCTACGTACATATAAACAGAACCCTTCTATTACATATAAACAGAACCCTTCTATTACATATAAACAGAACCATTCTACGTACATATAAACAGAACCATTCTACGTACATATAAACAGAATCCTTCTATTACATATAAACAGAACCATTCTACGTACATATAAACAGAACCATTCTACGTACATATAAACAGAACCCTTCTACCTACATATAAACAGAACCCTTCTATTACATATAAACAGAACCCTTCTATTACATATAAACAGAACCCTTCTACGTACATATAAACAGAACCCTTCTACCTACATATAAACAGAACCATTCTACCTACTTATAAACAGAACCATTCTATTACATATAAACAGAACCCTTCTATTACATATAAACAGAACCATTCTACGTACATATAAACAGAACCCTTCTATTACATATAAACAGAACCCTTCTACGTACATATAAACAGAACCCTTCTATTACATATAAACAGAACCATTCTATTACATATAAACAGAACCCTTCTACGTACATATAAACAGAACCCTTCTACCTACATATAAACAGAACCCTTCTATTACATATAAACAGAACCATTCTACGTACATATAAACAGAACCATTCTATTACATATAAACAGAACCATTCTACTACATATAAACAGAACCCTTCTACGTACATATAAACAGAACCATTCTACCTACATATAAACAGAACCCTTCTACGTACATATAAACAGAACCCTTCTACCTACATATAAACAGAACCCTTCTATTACATATAAACAGAACCATTCTACCTTCATATAAACAGAACCATTCTACCTACATATAAACAGAACCCTTCTATTACATATAAACAGAACCCTTCTATTACATATAAACAGAACCCTTCTACGTACATATAAACAGAACCATTCTACCTACATATAAACAGAACTCTTCTACGTACATATAAACAGAACCCTTCTACCTACATATAAACAGAACCCTTCTACCTACATATAAACAGAACCCTTCTACCTACATATAAACAGAACCCTTCTACCTACATATAAACAGAACCATTCTACTACATATAAACAGAACCCTTCTACCTACATATAAACAGAACCCTTCTACCTACATATAAACAGAACCATTCTACTACATATAAACAGAACCCTTCTACCTACATATAAACAGAACCCTTCTACCTACATATAAACATAACCCTTCTACGTACATATAAACAGAACCCTTCTACCTACATATAAACAGAACCATTCTACGTACATATAAACAGAACCCTTCTACGTACATATAAACAGAACCCTTCTACGTACATATAAACAGAACCATTCTACGTACATATAAACAGAACCATTCTACCTACATATAAACAGAACCCTTCTGCTACATATAAACAGAACCCTTCTACCTACATATAAACATAACCATTCTACCTACATATAAACAGAACCCTTCTACGTACATATAAACAGAACCCTTCTACTTACATATAAACAGAACCATTCTACGTACATATAAACAGAACCATTCTACGTACATATAAACAGAACCCTTCTACCTACATATAAACAGAACCCTTCTACGTACATATAAACAGAACCCTTCTATTACATATAAACAGAACCCTTCTACCTACATATAAACAGAACCCTTCTACGGACATATAAACAGAACCATTCTACCTACATATAAACAGAACCCTTCTACGTACATATAAACAGAACCCTTCTACCTACATATAAACAGAACCCTTCTACCTACATATAAACAGAACCCTTCTACGTACATATAAACAGAACCCTTCTACCTACATATAAACAGAACCCTTCTATTACATATAAACAGAACCCTTCTACCTACATATAAACATAACCATTCTACCTACATATAAACAGAACCCTTCTATTACATATAAACAGAACCCTTCTACGTACATATAAACAGAACCCTTCTACTTACATATAAACAGAACCCTTCTACTTACATATAAACAGAACCCTCCTACGTACATATAAACAGAACCATTCTCCTTACATAATAACATAACCCTTCTACGTACATATAAACAGAACCATTCTACGTATATATAAACAGAACCCTTCTATTACATATAAACAGAACCCTTCTATTACATATAAACAGAACCCTTCTACGTACATATATACAGAACCCTTCTACTTACATATAAACAGAACCCTTCTACTTACATATAAACAGAACCCTTCTACCTACATATAAACAGAACCCTTCTATTACATATAAACAGAACCATTCTACGTACATATAAACAGAACCATTCTATTACATATAAACAGAACCATTCTACTACATATAAACAGAACCCTTCTACGTACATATAAACAGAACCATTCTACCTACATATAAACAGAACCCTTCTACGTACATATAAACAGAACCCTTCTACCTACATATAAACAGAACCCTTCTATTACATATAAACAGAACCATTCTACCTTCATATAAACCGAACCATTCTACCTACATATAAACAGAACCCTTCTATTACATATAAACAGAACCCTTCTATTACATATAAACAGAACCCTTCTACGTACATATAAACAGAACCATTCTACCTACATATAAACAGAACTCTTCTACGTACATATAAACAGAACCCTTCTACCTACATATAAACAGAACCCTTCTACCTACATATAAACAGAACCCTTCTACCTACATATAAACAGAACCCTTCTACCTACATATAAACAGAACCATTCTACTACATATAAACAGAACCCTTCTACCTACATATAAACAGAACCCTTCTACCTACATATAAACAGAACCATTCTACTACATATAAACAGAACCCTTCTACCTACATATAAACAGAACCCTTCTACCTACATATAAACATAACCCTTCTACGTACATATAAACAGAACCCTTCTACCTACATATAAACAGAACCATTCTACGTACATATAAACAGAACCCTTCTACGTACATATAAACAGAACCCTTCTACGTACATATAAACAGAACCATTCTACGTACATATAAACAGAACCATTCTACCTACATATAAACAGAACCCTTCTACCTACATATAAACATAACCATTCTACCTACATATAAACAGAACTCTTCTACGTACATATAAACAGAACCCTTCTACTTACATATAAACAGAACCATTCTACGTACATATAAACAGAACCATTCTACGTACATATAAACAGAACCCTTCTACCTACATATAAACAGAACCCTTCTACGTACATATAAACAGAACCCTTCTATTACATATAAACAGAACCCTTCTACCTACATATAAACAGAACCCTTCTACGTACATATAAACAGAACCATTCTACCTACATATAAACAGAACCCTTCTACGTACATATAAACAGAACCCTTCTACCTACATATAAACAGAACCCTTCTACCTACATATAAACAGAACCCTTCTACGTACATATAAACAGAACCCTTCTACCTACATATAAACAGAACCCTTCTATTACATATAAACAGAACCCTTCTACCTACATATAAACATAACCATTCTACCTACATATAAACAGAACCCTTCTATTACATATAAACAGAACCCTTCTACGTACATATAAACAGAACCCTTCTACTTACATATAAACAGAACCCTTCTACTTACATATAAACAGAAGCCTCCTACGTACATATAAACAGAACCATTCTCCTTACATAATAACATAACCCTTCTACGTACATATAAACAGAACCATTCTACGTACATATAAACAGAACCCTTCTATTACATATAAACAGAACCCTTCTATTACATATAAACAGAACCCTTCTACGTACATATATACAGAACCCTTCTACTTACATATAAACAGAACCCTTCTACTTACATATAAACAGAACCATTCTACGTACATATAAACAGAACCCTTCTATTACATATAAACAGAACCCTTCTATTACATATAAACAGAACCCTTCTACGTACATATAAACAGAACCCTTCTACTTACATATAAACAGAACCCTTCTATTACATATAAACAGAACCCTTCTATTACATATAAACATAACCCTTCTACTTACATATAAACAGAACCATTCTACCTACATATAAACAGAACCATTCTACTTACATATAAACAGAACCCTTCTACTTACATATAAACAGAACCCTTCTACGTACATATAAACAGAACCATTCTACGTACATATAAACAGAACCATTCTACGTACATATAAACAGAACCCTTCTACGTACATATAAACAGAACCATTCTACGTACATATAAACAGAACCATTCTACTACATATAAACAGAACCATTCTACTACATATAAACAGAACCCTTCTACCTACATATAAACAGAACCCTTCTACTACATATAAACAGAACCCTTCTACCTACATATAAACATAACCATTCTACCTACATATAAACAGAACCCTTCTACGTACATATAAACAGAACCCTTCTACTTACATATAAACAGAACCATTCTACGTACATATAAACAGAACCATTCTACGTACATATAAACAGAACCCTTCTACCTACATACAGTGGGGAGAACAAGTATTTGATACACTGCCGATTTTGCAGGTGTTCCTACTTACAAAGCATGTAGAGGTCTGTAATTTTTTATCATAGGTACACTTCAACTGTGAGAGACGGAATCTAAAACAAAAATCCAGAAAATCACATTGTATGATTTTTAAGTAATTAATTTGCATTTTATTGCATGACATAAGTATTTGATCACCTACCAACCAGTAAGAATTCCAGCTCTCACAGACCTGTTAGTCTTTCTTTAAAGAAGCCCTCCTGTTCTCCACTCATTACATGTATTAACTGCACCTGTTTGAACTCGTTACCTGTATAAAAGACACCTGTCCACACACTCAATCAAACAGACTCCAACCTCTCCACAATGGCCAAGACCAGAGAGCTGTGTAAGGACATCAGGGATAGAATTGTAGACCTGCACAAGGCTGGGATGGGCTACAGGACAATAGGCAAGCAGCTTGGTGAGAAGGCAACAACTGTTGGCGCAATTATTCGAAAATGGAAGAAGTTCAAGATGACGGTCAATCACCCTCGGTCTGGGGCTCCATGCAAGATTCACCTCGTGGGGCATCAATGATCATGAGGAAGGTGAGGGATCAGCCCAGAACTACACGGCAGGACCTGGTCAATGACCTGAAGAGAGCTGGGACCACAGTCTCAAAGAAAACGATTAGTAACACACTACGCCGTCATGGATTAAAATCCTGCAGCGCACGCAAGGTCCCCCTGCTCAAGCCAGCGCATGTCCAGGCCCGTCTGAAGTTTGCCAATGACATCTGGATGATCCAGAGGAGGAATGGGAGAAGGTCATGTGGTCTGATGAGACAGAAATTGAGCTTTTTGGTCTAAACTCCACTCGCCGTGTTTGGAGGAAGAAGAAGGATGAGTACAACCCCAAGAACACCATCCCAACCGTGAAGCATGGAGGTGGAAACATCATTCTTTGGGGATGCTTTTCTGCAAAGGGGACAGGACGACTGCACCGTATTGAGGGGAGGATGGATGGGGCCATGTATCGCGAGATCTTGGCCAACAACCTCCTTCCCTCAGTAAGAGCATTGAAGATGGGTCGTGGCTGGGTCTTCCAGCATGACAACGACCCGAAACACACAGCCAGGGCAACTAAGGAGTGGCTCCGTAAGAAGCATCTCAAGGTCCTGGAGTGGCCTAGCCAGTCTCCAGACCTGAACCCAATAGAAAATCTTTGGAGGGAGCTGAAAGTCCGTATTGCCCAGCGACAGCCCCGAAACTTGAAGGATCTGGAGAACGTCTGTATGGAGGAGTGGGCCAAAATCCCTGCTGCAGTGTGTGCAAACCTGGTCAAGAACTACAGGAAACGTATGATGTCTGTAATTGCAAACAAAGGTTTCTGTACCAAATATTAAGTTGTGCTTTCCTGATGTATCAAATACTTATGTCATGCAATAAAATGCAAATTAATTACTTAAAAATCATACAATGTGATTTTCTGGATTTTTGTTTTAGATTCCGTCTCTCACAGTTGAAGTGTACCTATGATAAAAATTACAGACCTCTACATGCTTTGTAAGTAGGAAAACTTGCAAAATCGGCAGTGTATCAAATACTTATTCTCCCCACTGTATAAACAGAACCCTTCTACGTACATATAAACAGAACCCTTCTATTACATATAAACAGAACCCTTCTACGTACATATAAACAGAACCCTTCTACTACATATAAACAGAACCCTTCTACGTACATATAAACAGAACCCTTCTACGTACATATAAACAGAACCCTTCTACTACATATAAACAGAACCCTTCTACCTACATATAAACAGAACCCTTCTACTTACATATAAACAGAACCATTCTACGTACATATAAACAGAACCATTCTACGTACATATAAACAGAACCCTTCTACGTACATATAAACAGAACCCTTCTACTACATATAAACAGAACCCTTCTACGTACATATAAACAGAACCCTTCTACGTACATATAAACAGAACCCTTCTACTACATATAAACAGAACCCTTCTACCTACATATAAACAGAACCCTTCTACTTACATATAAACAGAACCATTCTACGTACATATAAACAGAACCATTCTACGTACATATAAACAGAACCCTTCTACCTACATATAAACAGAACCCTTCTACGTACATATAAACAGAACCATTCTACGTACATATAAACAGAACCATTCTACGTACATATAAACAGAACCCTTCTACGTACATATAAACAGAACCCTTCCACGTACATAATAACAGAACCCTTCTATTACATATAAACAGAACCATTCTACCTACATATAAACAGAACCCTTCTATTACATATAAACAGAACCATTCTACGTACATATAAACAGAACCCTTCTACGTACATATAAACAGAACCCTTCTACCTACATATAAACAGAACCATTTTACGTACATATAAACAGAACCATTCTACCTACATATAAACAGAAACATTCTACGTACATATAAACAGAACCCTTCTACGTACATATAAACAGAACCATTCTACGTACATATAAACAGAACCCTTCTACTTACATATAAACAGAACCATTCTACGTACATATAAACAGAACCATTCTACGTACATATAAACAGAACCCTTCTACGTACATATAAACAGAACCCTTCTATTACATATAAACAGAACCCTTCTACGTACATATAAACAGAACCATTCTACTACATATAAACAGAACCCTTCTACGTACATATAAACAGAACCCTTCTACCTACATATAAACAGAACCCTTCTACGTACATATAAACAGAACCATTCTACCTACATATAAACAGAACCCTTCTACCTACATATAAACAGAACCCTTCTATTACATATAAACAGAATCCTTCTACCTACATATAAACAGAACCCTTCTACGTACATATAAACAGAACCATTCTACTACATATAAACAGAACCCGTCTACGTACATATAAACAGAACCCTTCTACGTACATATAAACAGAACCCTTCTACTACATATAAACAGAACCCTTCTACCTACATATAAACATAACCCTTCTTCTTACATATAAACAGAACCATTCTACGTACATATAAACAGAACCATTCTACGTACATATAAACAGAACCCTTCTACCTACATATAAACAGAACCCTTCTACGTACATATAAACAGAACCCTTCTATTACATATAAACAGAACCCTTCTACGTACATATAAACAGAACCCTTCTACTACATATAAACAGAACCCTTCTATTACATATAAACAGAACCCTTCTACGTACATATAAACAGAACCATTCTACTACATATAAACAGAACCCTTCTACTTACATATAAACAGAACCATTCTACGTACATATAAACAGAACCATTCTACGTACATATAAACAGAACCCTTCTACGTACATATAAACAGAACCCTTCCACGTACATATAAACAGAACCCTTCTATTACATATAAACAGAACCATTCTACGTACATATAAACAGAACCCTTCTATTACATATAAACAGAACCATTCTACGTACATATAAACAGAACCCTTCTACGTACATATAAACAGAACCCTTCTACCTACATATAAACAGAACCATTCTACGTACATATAAACAGAACCATTCTACGTACATATAAACAGAACCCTTCTACCTACATATAAACAGAACCCTTCTACGTACATATAAACAGAACCCTTCTATTACATATAAACAGAACCCTTCTACGTACATATAAACAGAACCCTTCTACTACATATAAACAGAACCCTTCTATTACATATAAACAGAACCCTTCTACGTACATATAAACAGAACCATTCTACTACATATAAACAGAACCCTTCTACTACATATAAACAGAACCCTTCTACTACATATAAACAGAACCCTTCTACTTACATATAAACAGAACCATTCTACGTACATATAAACAGAACCATTCTACGTACATATAAACAGAACCCTTCTACGTACATATAAACAGAACCCTTCCACGTACATATAAACAGAACCCTTCTATTACATATAAACAGAACCATTCTACGTACATATAAACAGAACCCTTCTACGTACATATAAACAGAACCCTTCTACCTACATATAAACAGAACCATTCTACGTACATATAAACAGAACCATTCTACCTACATATAAACAGAACCATTCTACGTACATATAAACAGAACCCTTCTACTTACATATAAACAGAACCATTCTACGTACATATAAACAGAACCATTCTACGTACATATAAACAGAACCCTTCTACGTACATATAAAAAGAACCCTTCTATTACATATAAACAGAACCCTTCTACGTACATATAAACAGAACCATTCTACTACATATAAACAGAACCCTTCTACGTACATATAAACAGAACCCTTCTACCTACATATAAACAGAACCCTTCTATTACATATAAACAGAACCATTCTACCTACATATAAACAGAACCCTTCTACCTACATATAAACAGAACCCTTCTATTACATATAAACAGAACCCTTCTACCTACATATAAACAGAACCCTTCTACGTACATATAAACAGAACCCTTCTACCTACATATAAACAGAACCCTTCTATTACATATAAACAGAACCCTTCTACGTACATATAAACAGAACCCTTCTACTACATATAAACAGAACCCTTCTATTACATATAAACAGAACCCTTCTACGTACATATAAACAGAACCATTCTACTACATATAAACAGAACCCTTCTACTACATATAAACAGAACCCTTCTACTACATACAGTGGGGAGAACAAGTATTTGATACACTGCCGATTTTGCAGGTTTTCCTACTTACAAAGCATGTAGAGGTCTGTAATTTTTATCATAGGTACACTTCAACTATGAGAGACGGAATCTAAAACAAAAATCCAGAAAATCACATTGTATGATTTTTAAGTAATTAATTTGCATTTTATTGCATGACATAAGTATTTGATACATCAGAAAAGCAGAACTTAATATTTGGTACAGAAACCTTTGTTTGCAATTACAGAGATCATACGTTTCCTGTAGTTCTTGACTAGGTTTGCACACACTGCAGCAGGGATTTTGGCCCACTCCTCCCTACAGATCTTCTCCAGATCCTTCAGGTTTCGGGGCTGTCGCTGGGCAATACGGACTTTCAGCTCCCTCCAAAGATTTTCTATTGGGTTCAGGTCTGGAGACTGGCTAGGCCACTCCAGGACCTTGAGATGCTTCTTACGGAGCCACTCCTTAGTTGCCATGGCTGTGTGCTTCGTGTCGTTGTCATGCTGGAAGACCCAGCCACGACCCATCTTCAATGCTCTTACTGAGGGAAGGAGGTTGTTGGCCAAGATCTCGCGATACATGGCCCCATCCATCCCCCCCTCAATACGGTGCAGTCGTCCTGTCCCCTTTGCAGAAAAGCATCCCCAAAGAATGATGTTTCCACCTCCATGCTTCACGGTTGGGATGGTGTTCTTGGGGTTGTACTCATACTTCTTCTTCCTCCAAACACGGCGAGTGGAGTTAGACCAAAAAGCTCTATTTTTGTCTCATCAGACCACATGACCTTCTCCCATTCCTCCTCTGGATCATCCAGATGGTCATTGGCAAACTTCAGACAGGCCTGGACATGCACTGGCTTAAGCAGGGGGACCTTGCGTGCGCTGCAGGATTTTAATCCATGACGGCGTAGTGTGTTACTAATGGTTTTCTTTGAGACTGTGGTCCCAGCTCTCTTCAGGTCATTGACCAGGTCCTGCCGTGTAGTTCTGGGCTGATCCCTCACCTTCCTCATGATCATTGATGCCCCACGAGGTGAGATCTTGCATGGAGCCCCAGACCGAGGGTGATTGACCGTCATCTTGAACTTCTTCCATTTTCTAATAATTGCGCCAACAGTTGTTTCCTTCTCACCAAGCTGCTTGCCTATTGTCCTGTAGCCCATCCCAGCCTTGTGCAGGTCTACAATTTTATCCCTGATGTCCTTACACAGCTCTCTGGTCTTGGCCATTGTGGAGAGGTTGGAATCTGTTTGATTGTGTGTGGACAGGTGTCTTTTATACAGGTAACGAGTTCAAACAGGTGCAGTTAATACAGGTAATGAGTGGAGAACAGGAGGGCTTCTTAAAGAAAAACTAACAGGTCTGTGAGAGCCGGAATTCTTACTGGTTGGTAGGTGATCAAATACTTATGTCATGCAATAAAATGCAAATTAATTATTTAAAAATCATACAATGTGATTTTCTGGATTTTTGTTTTAGATTCCGTCTCTCACAGTTGAAGTGTACCTATGATAAAAATTACAGACCTCTACATGCTTTGTAAGTAGGAAAACCTGCAAAATCGGCAGTGTATCAAATACTTGTTCTCCCCACTGTATAAACAGAACCCTTCTACTTACATATAAACAGAACCATTCTACGTACATATAAACAGAACCATTCTACGTACATATAAACAGAACCCTTCTACGTACATATAAACAGAACCCTTCCACGTACATATAAACAGAACCCTTCTATTACATATAAACAGAACCATTCTACGTACATATAAACAGAACCCTTCTATTACATATAAACAGAACCATTCTACGTACATATAAACAGAACCCTTCTACGTACATATAAACAGAACCCTTCTACCTACATATAAACAGAACCATTCTACGTACATATAAACAGAACCATTCTACGTACATATAAACAGAACCCTTCTACCTACATATAAACAGAACCATTCTACGTACATATAAACAGAACCCTTCTATTACATATAAACAGAACCCTTCTACGTACATATAAACAGAACCCGTCTACTACATATAAACAGAACCCTTCTATTACATATAAACAGAACACTTCTACGTACATATAAACATAACCATTCTACTACATATAAACAGAACCCTTCTACTACATATAAACAGAACCCTTCTACTACATATAAACAGAACCCTTCTACTTACATATAAACAGAACCATTCTACGTACATATAAACAGAACCATTCTACGTACATATAAACAGAACCCTTCTAAGTACATATAAACAGAACCCTTCCACGTACATATAAACAGAACCATTCTACGTACATATAAACAGAACCATTCTACCTACATATAAACAGAACCATTCTACGTACATATAAACAGAACCCTTCTATTACATATAAACAGAACCATTCTACGTACATATAAACAGAACCCTTCTACGTACATATAAACAGAACCCTTCTACCTACATATAAACAGAACCATTCTACGTACATATAAACAGAACCATTCTACCTACATATAAACAGAACCATTCTACGTACATATAAACAGAACCCTTCTACGTACATATAAACAGAACCATTCTACGTACATATAAACAGAACCCTTCTACTTACATATAAACAGAACCCTTCTACGTACATATAAACAGAACCCTTCTATTACATATAAACAGAACCCTTCTACGTACATATAAACAGAACCATTCTACTACATATAAACAGAACCCTTCTACGTACATATAAACAGAACCCTTCTACCTACATATAAACAGAACCCTTCTACGTACATATAAACAGAACCATTCTACCTACATATAAACAGAACCCTTCTACCTACATATAAACAGAACCCTTCTATTACATATAAACAGAACCCTTCTACCTACATATAAACAGAACCCTTCTACGTACATATAAACAGAACCCTTCTACGTACATATAAACAGAACCCTTCTACCTACATATAAACAGAACCCTTCTACGTACATATAAACAGAACCCTTCTACGTACATATAAACAGAACCCTTCTACGTACATATAAACAGAACCCTTCTACCTACATATAAACAGAACCCTTCTACGTACATATAAACAGAACCCTTCTACGTACATATAAACAGAACCATTCTACGTACATATAAACAGAACCCTTCTATTACATATAAACAGAACCATTCTACCTACATATAAACAGAACCCTTCTACCTACATATAAACAGAACCCTTCTATTACATATAAACAGAATCCTTCTACCTACATATAAACAGAACCCTTCTACGTACATATAAACAGAACCATTCTACTACATATAAACAGAACCCGTCTACGTACATATAAACAGAACCCTTCTACGTACATATAAACAGAACCCTTCTACTACATATAAACAGAACCCTTCTACCTACATATAAACATAACCCTTCTTCTTACATATAAACAGAACCATTCTACGTACATATAAACAGAACCATTCTACGTACATATAAACAGAACCCTTCTACCTACATATAAACAGAACCCTTCTACGTACATATAAACAGAACCCTTCTATTACATATAAACAGAACCCTTCTACGTACATATAAACAGAACCCTTCTACTACATATAAACAGAACCCTTCTATTACATATAAACAGAACCCTTCTACGTACATATAAACAGAACCATTCTACTACATATAAACAGAACCCTTCTACTTACATATAAACAGAACCATTCTACGTACATATAAACAGAACCATTCTACGTACATATAAACAGAACCCTTCTACGTACATATAAACAGAACCCTTCCACGTACATATAAACAGAACCCTTCTATTACATATAAACAGAACCATTCTACGTACATATAAACAGAACCCTTCTATTACATATAAACAGAACCATTCTACGTACATATAAACAGAACCCTTCTACGTACATATAAACAGAACCCTTCTACCTACATATAAACAGAACCATTCTACGTACATATAAACAGAACCATTCTACGTACATATAAACAGAACCCTTCTACCTACATATAAACAGAACCCTTCTACGTACATATAAACAGAACCCTTCTATTACATATAAACAGAACCCTTCTACGTACATATAAACAGAACCCTTCTACTACATATAAACAGAACCCTTCTATTACATATAAACAGAACCCTTCTACGTACATATAAACAGAACCATTCTACTACATATAAACAGAACCCTTCTACTACATATAAACAGAACCCTTCTACTACATATAAACAGAACCCTTCTACTTACATATAAACAGAACCATTCTACGTACATATAAACAGAACCATTCTACGTACATATAAACAGAACCCTTCTACGTACATATAAACAGAACCCTTCCACGTACATATAAACAGAACCCTTCTATTACATATAAACAGAACCATTCTACGTACATATAAACAGAACCCTTCTACGTACATATAAACAGAACCCTTCTACCTACATATAAACAGAACCATTCTACGTACATATAAACAGAACCATTCTACCTACATATAAACAGAACCATTCTACGTACATATAAACAGAACCCTTCTACTTACATATAAACAGAACCATTCTACGTACATATAAACAGAACCATTCTACGTACATATAAACAGAACCCTTCTACGTACATATAAAAAGAACCCTTCTATTACATATAAACAGAACCCTTCTACGTACATATAAACAGAACCATTCTACTACATATAAACAGAACCCTTCTACGTACATATAAACAGAACCCTTCTACCTACATATAAACAGAACCCTTCTATTACATATAAACAGAACCATTCTACCTACATATAAACAGAACCCTTCTACCTACATATAAACAGAACCCTTCTATTACATATAAACAGAACCCTTCTACCTACATATAAACAGAACCCTTCTACGTACATATAAACAGAACCCTTCTACCTACATATAAACAGAACCCTTCTATTACATATAAACAGAACCCTTCTACGTACATATAAACAGAACCCTTCTACTACATATAAACAGAACCCTTCTATTACATATAAACAGAACCCTTCTACGTACATATAAACAGAACCATTCTACTACATATAAACAGAACCCTTCTACTACATATAAACAGAACCCTTCTACTACATATAAACAGAACCCTTCTACTTACATATAAACAGAACCATTCTACGTACATATAAACAGAACCATTCTACGTACATATAAACAGAACCCTTCTACGTACATATAAACAGAACCCTTCCACGTACATATAAACAGAACCCTTCTATTACATATAAACAGAACCATTCTACGTACATATAAACAGAACCCTTCTATTACATATAAACAGAACCATTCTACGTACATATAAACAGAACCCTTCTACGTACATATAAACAGAACCCTTCTACCTACATATAAACAGAACCATTCTACGTACATATAAACAGAACCATTCTACGTACATATAAACAGAACCCTTCTACCTACATATAAACAGAACCATTCTACGTACATATAAACAGAACCCTTCTATTACATATAAACAGAACCCTTCTACGTACATATAAACAGAACCCGTCTACTACATATAAACAGAACCCTTCTACTTACATATAAACAGAACCATTCTACGTACATATAAACAGAACCATTCTACGTACATATAAACAGAACCCTTCTAAGTACATATAAACAGAACCCTTCCACGTACATATAAACAGAACCATTCTACGTACATATAAACAGAACCATTCTACCTACATATAAACAGAACCATTCTACGTACATATAAACAGAACCCTTCTATTACATATAAACAGAACCATTCTACTTACATATAAACAGAACCATTCTACGTACATATAAACAGAACCATTCTACGTACATATAAACAGAACCCTTCTAAGTACATATAAACAGAACCCTTCCACGTACATATAAACAGAACCATTCTACGTACATATAAACAGAACCATTCTACCTACATATAAACAGAACCATTCTACGTACATATAAACAGAACCCTTCTATTACATATAAACAGAACCATTCTACGTACATATAAACAGAACCCTTCTACGTACATATAAACAGAACCCTTCTACCTACATATAAACAGAACCATTCTACGTACATATAAACAGAACCATTCTACCTACATATAAACAGAACCATTCTACGTACATATAAACAGAACCCTTCTACGTACATATAAACAGAACCATTCTACGTACATATAAACAGAACCCTTCTACTTACATATAAACAGAACCCTTCTACGTACATATAAACAGAACCCTTCTATTACATATAAACAGAACCCTTCTACGTACATATAAACAGAACCATTCTACTACATATAAACAGAACCCTTCTACGTACATATAAACAGAACCCTTCTACCTACATATAAACAGAACCCTTCTACGTACATATAAACAGAACCATTCTACCTACATATAAACAGAACCCTTCTACCTACATATAAACAGAACCCTTCTATTACATATAAACAGAACCCTTCTACCTACATATAAACAGAACCCTTCTACGTACATATAAACAGAACCCTTCTACGTACATATAAACAGAACCCTTCTACCTACATATAAACAGAACCCTTCTACGTACATATAAACAGAACCCTTCTACGTACATATAAACAGAACCCTTCTACGTACATATAAACAGAACCCTTCTACCTACATATAAACAGAACCCTTCTACGTACATATAAACAGAACCCTTCTACGTACATATAAACAGAACCATTCTACGTACATATAAACAGAACCCTTCTATTACATATAAACACAACCCTTCTACGTACATATAAACAGAACCATTCTACTACATATAAACAGAACCCTTCTACGTACATATAAACAGAACCCTTCTACCTACATATAAACAGAACCCTTCTACGTACATATAAACAGAACCATTCTACCTACATATAAACAGAACCCTTCTACCTACATATAAACAGAACCCTTCTATTACATATAAACAGAACCCTTCTACCTACATATAAACAGAACCCTTCTACGTACATATAAACAGAACCCTTCTACGTACATATAAACAGAACCCTTCTACCTACATATAAACAGAACCCTTCTACGTACATATAAACAGAACCCTTCTACGTACATATAAACAGAACCCTTCTACGTACATATAAACAGAACCCTTCTACCTACATATAAACAGAACCCTTCTACGTGCATATAAACAGAACCCTTCTACGTACATATAAACAGAACCATTCTACGTACATATAAACAGAACCCTTCTACTACATATAAACAGAACCCTTCTACGTACATATAAACAGAACCATTCTACGTACATATAAACAGAACCCTTCTACCTACATATAAACAGAACCCTTCTACGTACATATAAACAGAACCATTCTACGTACATATAAACAGAACCATTCTATTACATATAAACAGAACCCTTCTACGTACATATAAACAGAACCCTTCTATTACATATAAACAGAACCCTTCTACGTACATATAAACATAACCATTCTACGTACATATAAACAGAACCCTTCTACCTACATATAAACAGAACCTGTCTACGTACATATAAACAGAACCATTCTACGTACATATAAACAGAACCCTTCTATTACATATAAACAGAACCCTTCTACCTACATATAAACAGAACCCTTCTACGTACATATAAACAGAACCATTCTATTACACATAAACAGAACCCTTCTACGTACATATAAACAGAACCCTTCTATTACATATAAACAGAACCCTTCTACGTACATATAAACAGAACCCTTCTATTACATATAAACAGAACCCTTCTACCTACATATAAACAGAACCATTCTACTACATATAAACAGAACCATTCTGTTACATATAAACAGAACCCTTCTACGTACATATAAACAGAACCCTTCTACTACATATAAACAGAACCCTTCTACGTACATATAAACAGAACCCTTCTACGTACATATAAACAGAACCCTTCTACGTGCATATAAACAGAACCATTCTACTACATATAAACAGAACCCTTCTACTTACATATAAACATAACCCTTCTACCTACATATAAACAGAACCCTTCTACTTACATATAAACAGAACCCTTCTACTTACATATAAACAGAACCCTTCTACATACATATAAACAGAGCCCTTCTACTTACATATAAACAGAACCCTTCTACATACATATAAACAGAACCCTTCTACTACATATAAACAGAACCCTTCTATTACATATAAACAGAACCCTTCTACGTACATATAAACAGAACCATTCTACTACATATAAACAGAACCCTTCTACTACATATAAACAGAACCCTTCTACTACATATAAACAGAACCCTTCTACTTACATATAAACAGAACCATTCTACGTACATATAAACAGAACCATTCTACGTACATATAAACAGAACCCTTCTAAGTACATATAAACAGAACCCTTCCACGTACATATAAACAGAACCATTCTACGTACATATAAACAGAACCATTCTACCTACATATAAACAGAACCATTCTACGTACATATAAACAGAACCCTTCTATTACATATAAACAGAACCATTCTACGTACATATAAACAGAACCCTTCTACGTACATATAAACAGAACCCTTCTACCTACATATAAACAGAACCATTCTACGTACATATAAACAGAACCATTCTACCTACATATAAACAGAACCATTCTACGTACATATAAACAGAACCCTTCTACGTACATATAAACAGAACCATTCTACGTACATATAAACAGAACCCTTCTACTTACATATAAACAGAACCCTTCTACGTACATATAAACAGAACCCTTCTATTACATATAAACATAACCCTTCTACGTACATATAAACAGAACCATTCTACTACATATAAACAGAACCCTTCTACGTACATATAAACAGAACCCTTCTACCTACATATAAACAGAACCCTTCTACGTACATATAAACAGAACCATTCTACCTACATATAAACAGAACCCTTCTACCTACATATAAACAGAACCCTTCTATTACATATAAACAGAACCCTTCTACCTACATATAAACAGAACCCTTCTACGTACATATAAACAGAACCCTTCTACGTACATATAAACAGAACCCTTCTACCTACATATAAACAGAACCCTTCTACGTACATATAAACAGAACCCTTCTACGTACATATAAACAGAACCATTCTACGTACATATAAACAGAACCCTTCTATTACATATAAACACAACCCTTCTACGTACATATAAACAGAACCATTCTACTACATATAAACAGAACCCTTCTACGTACATATAAACAGAACCCTTCTACCTACATATAAACAGAACCCTTCTACGTACATATAAACAGAACCATTCTACCTACATATAAACAGAACCCTTCTACCTACATGTAAACAGAACCCTTCTATTACATATAAACAGAACCCTTCTACCTACATATAAACAGAACCCTTCTACGTACATATAAACAGAACCCTTCTACGTACATATAAACAGAACCCTTCTACCTACATATAAACAGAACCCTTCTACGTACATATAAACAGAACCCTTCTACGTACATATAAACAGAACCCTTCTACGTACATATAAACAGAACCCTTCTACCTACATATAAACAGAACCCTTCTACTTGCATATAAACAGAACCCTTCTACGTACATATAAACAGAACCATTCTACTTACATATAAACAGAACCCTTCTACTACATATAAACAGAACCCTTCTACGTACATATAAACAGAACCATTCTACGTACATATAAACAGAACCCTTCTACCTACATATAAACAGAACCCTTCTACGTACATATAAACAGAACCATTCTACGTACATATAAACAGAACCATTCTATTACATATAAACAGAACCCTTCTACGTACATATAAACAGAACCCTTCTATTACATATAAACAGAACCCTTCTACGTACATATAAACATAACCATTCTACGTACATATAAACAGAACCCTTCTACCTACATATAAACAGAACCTGTCTACGTACATATAAACAGAACCATTCTACGTACATATAAACAGAACCCTTCTATTACATATAAACAGAACCCTTCTACCTACATATAAACAGAACCCTTCTACGTACATATAAACAGAACCATTCTATTACACATAAACAGAACCCTTCTACGTACATATAAACAGAACCCTTCTATTACATATAAACAGAACCCTTCTACGTACATATAAACAGAACCCTTCTATTACATATAAACAGAACCCTTCTACCTACATATAAACAGAACCATTCTACTACATATAAACAGAACCATTCTGTTACATATAAACAGAACCCTTCTACGTACATATAAACAGAACCCTTCTACTACATATAAACAGAACCATTCTACTACATATAAACAGAACCCTTCTACGTACATATAAACAGAACCCTTCTACGTACATATAAACAGAACCCTTCTACGTGCATATAAACAGAACCATTTTACTACATATAAACAGAACCCTTCTACTTACATATAAACAGAACCCTTCTACCTACATATAAACAGAACCCTTCTACTTACATATAAACAGAACCCTTCTACTTACATATAAACAGAACCCTTCTACATACATATAAACAGAACCCTTCTACTTACATATAAACAGAACCCTTCTACATACATATAAACAGAACCATTGTACTTACATATAAACACAGCAGCAAACACATTCTGTTGGTAAATAAAAGAGTTTATGACAATACACTCAGACCTCTGACACACATTACCTTGAAATCTTAAATGTTTCAGCATCAACAAATACTGAGAGTAGAGAGAGAATATTTTTGAAGTGTTTTTGACAACCTGGGTTGATTCCTCTTGCTAAGTATCGTTTAGTTTCTCCAAATGTCACATTTAGAAGGATAAGGTTTGGGTTGAATGCCCATCCCTACCTGGTCTCACAATCTCCTGTCACAATTAGACGTTCATCCACGTTTCTCAAATGTAACATTTCTTAGTGTTTAAAGTTTAGTTTAGTTTAGTTTAGTTTAGTTTAGTTTAGTTTAGTTTAGTTTAGTTTAGTTTAGTTTAGTTTAGTTTAGTTTAGTTTAGTTAAGTTTAGTTTAGTTTAGTTTAGTTTAGTTTAGTTTATCTCCGGATGGTTAAGGTTTGGGATCGGCTTTGATTTAAGAATCAAACCCTTTTTTTAAATTTTCGCCTAAAATGACAAATCCAAATCTAACTGCCTGTAGCTCAGAACCTGAAGCAAGGAAATGCATATTCTTGATACCATTTGAAAGGAAACACTTTGAAGTTTGTGGAAATGTGAAATGAATGCAGGTTAATATAACACATTAACTAAAATGTTTTTGTTCCATCATCTTTGAAATGCAAGAGAAAGGTCATAATATAATATTGCCGTTTAGGCGCACTAGATCGCAGCAGTGTGTGCAAAGTTTCAGATTGATCCAGTGAAGCATTGCGATACTGGACAATATTTTGTATCAAGTCTCCCCAAATCTGCCGAATTGGTCAACTGATACATTTTCAAATATATACCTACAGAGAACATACAAAAATGCTAATGGTAATATAACATTTTTGTTTACATACTGCCAGAAATGTCATAAATGATGGATCATTAGCTTATACACTAACTTTCACACATCTAGATGGCCGGGCGGGGTGGGTGTGGAGCCAGAGACAACAGTGGTTCAAACTGTAGAACCCAGTTCCCTACATTTGAATATTAAAATGGATTTTATCAAACAAAACTATGCTACATTTTATCTCTGGGACCCTCAGGATGACAAATCAGAGCCAGATTACTGAATGTAAGTGTGATAACGTGCGTCTCGGTGAGAGGTGTAGGAGTCAGACGCAGGAGAGCAGGGATGTCTGAGAAGCGTGTTTAATCATATAGTCCACCAATACAAAAATGGCACAGACGAAAATCCAAAAACTATGCTCACGATACTCAGCAACTCGTGCAAACGCACGAAGGAACAAACACAGTTCCGACACTTTACATACACGTGCGTAAATCGTGAACACAACAAACATCAAATGCAATCGAGCGCAATACACACAAGTCTAATCTCGCACGAACTAAGGCAGGTAACAGGTACCCTATATACACACAGAAATAAACGCAAATGAAACCAGGTGTGAAAAGGAATCACAGACAAAACAAACAGAAAAGGAAAAAGGGATCGGCGGCGGCTAGTAAACCGGCGACGCCGAGCGCCGAGCGCCGCCCGAACAGGGAGAGGAGTTACCTTCGGGAGAAGTCGTGACAGGAAGTACATTATTTACCTTCAAAGGTGAATGTATCAAACCAGTGATACAAGTTGTTGTTGTCTCCTTAAACATTTGAATTGTATTATTTCACTCTAATAGCTACTGTAAATTGGACAGTGCAGTTAGATTACCGAGAATTAAAGCTTTCTGCAAAAATCATATATGTCTATGTCCTGGGAAATGTTCTTGTTTCCTTACAACCTCATGCTAATCGCGTTAGCGTACGTAAGTTCAACCGTCGCGGTGAAGAAAAATCTCAAAAACATCTTTCTATCGCTGTAGTTGAACTTGCAACCTTTGGAATCAGAGACAGATGCTACAGAGGAGGAGCCAGAGGAACAGAGGAGGAGCCAGAGACACAGAGGAGGAGTCAGAGACACAGAGGAGGAGCCAGAGGAACAGAGGAGGAGCCAGAGACACAGAGGAGGAGCCAGAGACACAGAGGAGGAGCCAGAGGAACAGAGGAGGAGCCAGAGACACAGAGGAGGAGCCAGAGACACAGAGGAGGAGCCAGAGACACAGAGGAGGAGCCAGAGACACAGAGGAGGAGCCAGAGGAACAGAGGAGGAGTCAGAGACACAGAGGAGGAGTCAGAGGAACACAGAGGAGGAGTCAGAGACACAGAGGAGGAGCCAGAGGAACAGAGGAGGAGCCAGAGACACAGAGGAGGAGCCAGAGACACAGAGGAGGAGCCAGAGACACAGAGGAGGAGTCAGAGGAACACAGAGGAGGAGTCAGAGACACAGAGGAGGAGCCAGAGACACAGAGGAGGAGTCAGAGGAACAGAGGAGGAGCCAGAGGAACACACACAGACACCCATCCACCGTCCCCTTCTACAACTGAAACCATCTTAAAGGTAACATCGCTCACTGTTTTTCCTAGTGGCTGCTTTCCACGTCATCTCCCGACGTTCTCAGACATGGTTGAACGTCGAATACTGACCTCTTTCACGGGTGACCTGGCTGCCCCGTCCAAGCCTACTTGATGGTAATAGAGAGAACAAGAGAGAGAAAGAGAGAGAAGGACAGAGAGAAAGAGAGAGAGAATAGAGATATAGAGAATAGAGAGAGAGAATAGAAAGAGAGAATAGAGAGAGAGAGAAGAGAGAGAGAATAGAGAGAGAGAATAGAGAGATAGAGAATAGAGAGAGAGAGAAGAGGGAGAGAGAGAAAGAGAGAGAATAGAGAGAATAGAGAGAATAGAGAGAGAAAGAGAGAGAGAGAGAGAGAGAGAGGAACAGGAACACGACCTGATCACACGAGGGGACAGCTTTATTACAGGCCATACTGTTTCTAACTGTCTTAATCTCCCACATAGAAACAACAGTGACAGCACCGTCAACAAAAACGGAAGGGATCTGTTGCAGCTCTGTAGAAGCTTGGGTCTGTACTTTGTCAATGTTACGGGGGGACTCTTTGGGGAGATTCACCTACTGCTCACCTCTTGGTCACAGTACAGTAGACTATATGATCACAGACATTGACCCCTTCTCTCTCAGCTCATTCACTGTCAAGCCACTAACACCTCTGTCTGATCACAGCCAAATTACGTTGTTCCTCAAAAGAACAGACATGGAAACAACCACACATTCACAGCCCAGTAAGCTGTACAACATCAGAAATTCATACAGATTGGCCCAAAACAGCACAGAAGAATACCAGAAAGCAACCTGGAACCAAAATATCCAAACACTCTTAGATAACTTTCTGGAAACCACATTCACTCACAGTAAAGAAGGCATCAATCTAGCAGTACAAAACATCAACTATAAATTCAGGCAAACGGCAAAAGAAGCACAATTGAAATTGATAAAAAAACGAAACAAAAAAGATCACAGATGACAACTGGTTTGATGCAGATTGTAAAATTATAAGGAAAAAACTTAGAACACTATCCAACCAAAAGCACAGAGACCCAAATAATGGTGAATTAGGCCTTCATTACTGTGGGACTTTAAAACTCTATAAAAATATACTCAGAACCAAAAAAGCACAGTACAACAGCAAGCAGCTGACGCTAATTGAAGAGTCCATAAACACAAACAACTTCTGGCAAAACTGGAAAAAACTACAAAAATCTAAACAAGAGGAATTAGCGATACAAAATGGTGACATATGGACAACCCATTTTAAAACACTCTACAACACCGTTCAAATTGACACAAACGCAGAACAACGCCAAATTCATGAGAAGTTGAATGGATTAGAAAAAGCTATAAAGGACAATCAAAATCCATTGGACTCCCCAATTACTGACCAGTAGCTCTATAAGAAACTTCAGGCCTTCAAATTTAAAAAAGCATGCGGACCTGATGGCATCCTAAATGAGATGCTCAAACTCACTAGTGCAAAATTTAAATTGGCTATATTAAAACTGTTTAATTTGATCCTGAGTGTAGGTTATTTCCCTGACATCTGGAATCAAGGACTCATAACCCCAATCTTTAAGAACGGAGACAAATTTGACCCTAACAATTACAGAGGCATTTGTGTGAACAGTAACCTGGGGAAGGTTTTCTGTAGTATTATCAATGTAAGAGTTCTAAACTTCCTTAATAAGCACAATGTCTTGATTAAAAGCCAAATTGGATTTATACCAAAAACATCGCACAACTGATCATATTTACACACTACACACCCTGATAGATAAACATGTCAACCAAAATAATAGCAAAATATACGCTTGCTTTATCGACTTCCAAAAAGCATTTGATTCTATTTGGCAAACAGGACTGTTCTACAAAGTTATTGAAAGTGGTGTAGGGGGTAAAACATATGACATAATTAAATCAATGTATACTGGCAATATGTGCAGCATTAAAATTGGTAAGAAAATAACAGAATTCTTTAACCAGGGGCGGGGCCTTCGCCAGGGTTGCAATCTGAGCCCTGCACTCTTCAATATTCACATTAATGAATTGGCCACTATTCTAGAAAAATCCTCAGCCCCTGGTGTTAGTCTCCATAATTCAGAGGTTAAATGCCTACTCTTCGCAGATGACCTATGCCTGCTGTCACCCACAGCACATGGCCTACAGCAGAGCCTGGACCTGCTAGAGCAGTACTGCCAGACCTGGGCCATGGCAGTAAACCCCAAAAATACTAAAATAATGATTTTCCAGAGAAAATCCAGATCTCAGGGAATTAGACCAAAGTTCTCAATTGGTACAACATATATAGAGTACTGTACACACTACAATTACTTAGGTTTAAAAATAAGCTCAATTGGACACCTTAATGACGCAGTGAATGAACTGAGAGAGAAAGCACACAGGGCATTCTACGCCATTTAAAAAGCAAATTAAAATTAAAATACCTATTAAAATTTGGCTAAAACTAATTGAATATGTCATTGAACAAATTGCACTTTATGGCAGCGAGGTGTGGGGTCCACTTGCAAAACAAGATTTCATCAAATGGGACAAACACCTCATTGAAACCCTGCATGCAGAGTTCTGTAAGATTCTCCTACATGTCCAGAGGAAAACTACAAACAATGCATGCAGGGCAGAATTAGGCCAATATCCACTAATAATAAAAACTAAAAAAAGACCAATTAAGTTTTGGAAACATCTAAAATACAGTGACCCCCTCTCATATCATTACCAAGCCCTGCAATGCCAAGAGCTGAACAAAGAAAAGAGTCCCCTCATCCAGCTGGTCCTGGGGCTGAGTTCACAAACCTGTTCTACTAACACACTGAAGCCTCAGGACCAGAACATCCAATCAATCAGAATAAACCTAATTACAACACAGTCAAAACAAAACTACATTGCTTATTGGGAAACACAAGCACAAACACAAAGCAAAATGCAGTGCTATCTGGCCCTAAATTGACAGTACACTGTGCTAAATATTTGACCATGGTTACTGATCAAAACCTTAGAAAAACCTTGACAAAGTACAGGCTCAGTGAGCACAGCCTTGCCATTGAGAAGGGTAGACGAAAACATGGTTCCCTGTAGAGGAAAGGCTGTGCAACCACTGCACAACAGCAGAACCTGAGACGGAGCTGCATTTCCTGACAAAATGTCAAAAATATTAAACAATTAGAGAGTGTCATTTTCCCAAATTTGAATACCTTATTCAAGGTTTCAAAGACCTCTCTGATTAGGATAGGCTACCCACCCTGTTGGGGGAGGACGCAGAGAGCTGTGGGTTGGCAACGCACTACATTGCTGCCTGCCATAAGATGAGGGACAGTGTCTGACAGACCAATCAACCTGCACATGTACTCTACTGTATGCTTATTGTTATTGTTGAATGTATGGTTATTTTGACCCTTGGTTATTATTATTACTGTTGTCCCGTTGACAATTTTGATTATCATTTTTATTGATTTTTATATTGTAAATATCCAAAATAGCTTTGGCAATATGTACATTGTTACGTCATGCCAATAAAGCTAATTAAATTGAATTTAATTGAATAGAGAGAGAGAATAGAGAGAGAGAATAGAGATCTCGTCAGGGTGATAGACGGAGGAGTTGGAGAGTTCAGAGTGGACAGATGTGTTCTAATGTGTTTTGGCCAGCTCTCTCTCTCTCTCTCTCTCTCTCTCTCTCTCTCTCTCTCTCTCTCTCTCTCTCTCTCTCTCTCTCTCTCTCTCTCTCTCTCTCTCTCTCTCTCTCTCTCTCTCTCTCTCTCTCTCTCTCTCTCTCTCTCTCTCTCTCTCTCTCTCTCTCTCTCTCTCTCTCTCTCTCTCTCTCTCTACACACACACACACACACACACACACACACACACACACACACACACACACACACACACACACACACACACACACACACACACACACACACACTCTACAGGGATACGACAGCAGAGCTCAATTATTCCATTTGGCTAAAGTCTCATTAGCTCTTCTGTAGTGTGGTGGAACGGCTGTTGGAGGTAAGAGCATCAGCCCTCCATTGTTTCAGCTCTCTGAGTGTGTGTATTTTTTGTGTGTGCATTTGTGTGTGTGTCTCTGACGATGGTGCTATGTGATGGGAGGGGGGGGTTCTCTTTCTGTCTGTCGCTCTGTTCAATTCAATTCAATTCAAGGGGCTTTATTGGCATGGGAAACATGTGTTAACATTGCCAAAGCAAGTGAAGTAGTACAAAAATGAAATTATCAATAAAAATGAACAGTAAACATTACACTCACAGAAGTTCCAAAAGAATAAAGACATTTGAAATGTCCTATTATGTATATATAAAGTGTTTTAACAATGTGCAAATAGTTAAAGTACAAAAGGGAAAATAAATAAACATGAATATAGGTTGTATTTACAATGGTGTTTGTTCTTCATTGGTTGCCCTTTTCTTTTGGCAACAGGTCACAAATCTTGCTGCTGTGATGGAACACTGTGGTATTTCACCCAGTAGATATGGGAGTTTATCAAAGTTAGGTTTGTTTTTGAATTCTTTGTGGATCTGTTTAATCTGAGGGAACTATGTGTCTCTAATATGGTCATATATTTGGCAGGAGGTCAGGAAGTGCAGCTCAGTTTCCACCTCATTTTGTGGGCAGTGTGCACATAGCCTGTCTTCTCTTGAGATCCAGGTCTGCCTACGGCGGCCTTTCTCAATAGCAAGGCTATGCTCACTGAGTCTGTACATAGTCTAAGCTTTCCTTAAGTTTGGGTCAGGTATTCTGCCACTGTGTTCTCTCTGTTGAGGGCCAAAAAGCATTCTAATTGGCTCTGTTAATTCTTTCCAATATGTCAAGTAATTATCTTTTTGTTTTCTCAGATGAATACTACCTCTGTTGGTCTGTCTCCTACTCTGTGTCTCTGTCTCCTCATCTGTATCTCTGTCTCCTCCTCTGTTCCTCTGACTCCTCCTCTGTGTCTCTGGCTCCTCCTCTGTATCTCTGTCTCCTCCTCTGTTTCTGTCTCCTCCTCTGTTTCTGTCTCCTCTTCTGTGTCTCTGTCTCCTCTTCTGTGTCTGTCTCTGTCTCTGTCTCCTCTGTATCTCTGTCTCCTCCTCTGTGTCTCTGTCTCCTCCTCTGTATCTCTGTCTCCTTCTCTGTCTCTCTGTCTCCTCCTCTGTATCTCTGTCTCCTCCTCTGTGTCTCTGTCTCCTCCTCTGTATCTCTGTCTCCTCATCTGTATCTCTCTCTTCTCATCTGTATCTCTGTCTCCTCCTCTGTGTCTCTGTCTCCTCCTCTGTGTCTTTGTCTCCTCCTCTGTGTCTCTGTCTCCTCCTCTGTATCTCTGTCTCCTCCTTTGTATCTCTGTCTCCTCCTCTGTATCTCTCTCTCCTCATCTGTATCTCTGTCTCCTCCTCTGTATCTCTGTCTCCTCCTCTGTATCTCTGTCTCCTCCTCTGTGTCTTTGTCTCCTCCTCTGTGTCCCTGCTCCTCCTCTGTATCTCTGTCTCCTCCTTTGTATCTCTGTCTCCTCCTCTGTATCTCTGTCTCCTCTGTTTCTCTGTCTCCTCCTCTGTGTCTTTGTCTCCTCCTCTGTGTCTCTGTCTCCTCTTCTGTGTCTCTGTCTCCTCCTCTGTGTCTCTGTCTCCTCCTCTGTTGATCTGACTCCTCCTCTGTGTCTCTGTCTCCTCCTCTGTATCTCTGTCTCCTCCTCTGTTGGTCTGTCTCCTCCTCTGTATCTCTGTCTCCTCCTCTGTGTCTCTGTCTCCTCCTCTGTGTCTCTGTCTCTGCCTCTGTTGATCTGTCTCCTCCTCTGTTCCTCTGTCTCCTCCTCTGTTCCTCTGACTCCTCCTCTGTGTCTCTGGCTCCTCCTCTGTATCTCTGTCTCCTCCTTTGTATCTCTGTCTCCTCCTCTGTATCTCTGTCTCCTCTGTTTCTCTGTCTCCTCCTCTGTGTCTTTGTCTCCTCCTCTGTGTCTCTGTCTCCTCCTCTGTGTCTCTGTCTCCTCCTCTGTGTCTCTGTCTCCTCCTCTGTTGATCTGACTCCTCCTCTGTGTCTCTGTCTCCTCCTCTGTATCTCTGTCTCCTCCTCTGTTGGTCTGTCTCCTCCTCTGTATCTCTGTCTCCTCCTCTGTGTCTCTGTCTCCTCCTCTGTGTCTCTGTCTCTGCCTCTGTTGATCTGTCTCCTCCTCTGTTCCTCTGTCTCCTCCTCTGTTCCTCTGACTCCTCCTCTGTGTCTCTGGCTCCTCCTCTGTATCTCTGTCTCCTCCTTTGTTTCTGTCTCCTCCTCTGTTTCTGTCTCCTCTTCTGTGTCTCTGTCTCCTCTTCTGTGTCTGTCTCTGTCTCTGTCTCCTCTGTATCTCTGTCTCCTCCTCTGTGTCTCTGTCTCCTCCTCTGTATCTCTGTCTCCTTCTCTGTCTCTCTGTCTCCTCCTCTGTATCTCTGTCTCCTCCTCTGTATCTCTGTCTCCTCCTCTGTATCTCTGTCTCCTCATCTGTATCTCTCTCTCCTCCTCTGTGTCTCTGTCTCCTCCTCTGTGTCTCTGTCTCCTCCTCTGTGTCTTTGTCTCCTCCTCTGTGTCTCTGTCTCCTCCTCTGTATCTCTGTCTCCTCCTTTGTATCTCTGTCTCCTCCTCTGTGTCTCTGTCTCCTCCTCTGTCTCTCTGTCTCCTCCTCTGTTGATCTGTCTCCTCCTCTGTGCCTCTGTCTCCTCCTCTGTATCTCTGTCTTCTCCTCTGTTGGTCTGTCTCCTCCTCTGTCTCTGTCTCTGTCTCTGTCTCCTCTGTTTCTGTCTCCTCCTCTGTGTGCTCTGTCTCCTCCTCTGTGTCTCTGTCTCCTCCTCTGTATCTCTGGCTCCTCCTCTGTTCCTCTGTCTCCTCCTCTGTGTCTCTGTCTCCTCCTCTGTTCCTCTGACTCCTCCTCTGTATCTCTGTCTCCTCCTCTGTGTCTCTGTCTCCTCCTCTGTATATCTGTCTCCTCATCTGTATCTCTCTCTTCTCATCTGTATCTCTGTCTCCTCCTCTGTCTCTGTCTCCTCCTCTGTATCTCTGTCTCCTCCTCTGTGTCTCTGTCTCCTCCTCTGTGTCTTTGTCTCCTCCTCTGTGTCTCTGTCTCCTCCTCTGTCTCTCTGTCTCCTCCTCTGTGTCTCTGTCTCCCCCTCTGTGTCTCTGTCTCCTCCTCTGTATCTCTGTCTCTTCCTTTGTATCTCTGTTTACTCCTCTGTATCTCTCTCTCCTCATCTGTATCTCTGTCTCCTCCTCTGTATCTCTGTCTCCTCCTCTGTATCTCTGTCTCCTCCTCTGTGTCTTTGTCTCCTCCTCTGTGTCTCTGTCTCCTCCTCTGTTGATCTGTCTCCTCCTCTGTATCTCTGTCTCCTCCTCTGTGTCTTTGTCTCCTCCTCTGTGTCTCTGTCTCCTCCTCTGTTGATCTGTCTCCTCCTCTGTGTCTCTGTTTCCTCCTTTGTATCTCTGTCTCCTCCTCTGTATCTCTGTCTTCTCCTCTGTGTCTCTGTCTCCTCCTCTGTTGATCTGTCTCCTCCTCTGTGTCTCTGTCTCCTCCTCTGTATCTCTGTCTCCTCCTCTGTATCTCTGTCTCCTCCTCTGTATCTCTGTCTCCTCCTCTGTCCGTCTGTCTCCTCCTCTGTTCCTCTGTCTCTCTGTCTCCTCCTCTGTATCTCTGTCTCCTCATCTGTATCTCTCTCTCCTCATCTGTTGGTCTGTCTCCTCATCTGTATCTCTGTCTCCTCCTCTGTGTCTCTGTCTCCTCATCTGTTGGTCTGTCTCCTCCTCTGTATCTCTGTCTCCTCCTCTGTTGATCTGTCTCCTCCTCTGTGTCTCTGTCTCCTCCTCTGTATCTCTGTCTCCTCCTCTGTTGGTCTGTCTCCTCCTCTGTCTCTGTCTCTGTCTCTGTCTCCTCTGTTTCTGTCTCCTCCTCTGTGTCTCTGTCTCCTCCTCTGTATCTCTGTCTCCTCCTCTGTGTCTCGGTCTCCTCCTCTGTATCTCTGTCTCCTCCTCTTTCTCTCTGTCTCTTCCTCTGTATCTCTGTTTCCTCCTATGTGTCTCTGTCTCCTCATCTGTATCTCTGTCTCCTCATCTGTTGGTCTGTCTCCTCCTCTGTAACTCTGTCTCCTCCTCTGTGTCTCTGTCTCCTCCTCTGTGTCTCTGTCTCCTCCTCTGTGTCTCTGTCTCCTCCTCTGTATCTCTGTCTCCTCCTCTGTATCTCTGTCTCCTCCTCTGTATCTCTGTCTCCTCCTCTGTATCTCTGTCTCCTCCTCTGTGTCTCTGTCTCCTCCTCTGTATCTCTGTCTCCTCCTCTGTGTCTCTGTCTCCTCCTCTGTGTCTTTGTCTCCTCCTCTGTGTCTCTGTCTCCTCCTCTGTATCTCTGTCTCCTCCTCTGTTGATCTGTCTCCTCCTCTGTATCTCTTTCTCCTCCTCTGTATCTCTGTCTCCTCCTCTGTATCTCTCTCTCCTCCTCTGTATCTCTGTCTCCTCCTCTGTATCTCTGTCTCCTCCTCTGTATCTCTGTCTTCTCCTCTGTGTCTCTGTCTCCTCCTCTGTATCTCTGTCTCCTCCTCTGTATCTCTGTCTCCTCCTCTGTATCTCTGTCTTCTCCTCTGTGTTTCTGTCTCCTCCTCTGTGTCTCTGTCTCCTCCTCTGTATCTCTGTCTCCTCCTCTGTATCTCTGTCTCCTCCTCTGTATCTCTGTCTTCTCCTCTGTGTCTCTGTCTCCTCCTCTGTATCTCTGTCTCCTCCTCTGTATCTCTGTCTCCTCCTCTGTATCTCTGTCTTCTCCTCTGTGTCTCTGTCTCCTCCTCTGTGTCTCTGTCTCCTCCTCTGTATCTCTGTCTCCTCCTCTGTATCTCTGTCTCCTCCTCTGTTGCTCTGTCTCCTCCTCTGTCCGCCTGTCTCCTCCTCTGTTCCTCTGTCTCCTCCTCTGTATCTCTGTGTCCTCCTCTGTGTCTGTCTCTGTCTCTGTCTCCTCTGTCTCTCTGTCTCATCCTCTGTATCTCTGTCTCCTCATCTGTATCTCTCTCTCCTCCTCTGTCTCTCTGTCTCCTCCTCTGTATCTCTGTCTCCTCCTCTGTGTCTCTGTCTCCTCCTCTGTATCTTTGTCTCCTCCTCTGTATTTCTGTCTCCTCCTCTGTATCTCTGTCTCCTCCTCTGTGTCTCTGTCTCCTCCTCTGTTGATCTGTCTCCTCCTCTGTGTCTATGTCTCCTCCTCTGTATCTCTGTCTCCTCCTCTGTGTCTTTGTCTCCTCCTCTGTGTCTCTGTCTCCTCCTCTGTATCTCTGTTTCCTCCTTTGTACCTCTGTCTCCTCCTCTGTATCTCTGGCTTCTCCTCTGTGTCTCTGTCTCCTCTGTTTCTGTCTCCTCCTCTGTGTCTCTGTCTCCTCCTCTGTATCTCTGTCTCCTCCTCTGTGTCTCGGTCTCCTCCTCTGTATCTCTGTCTCCTCCTCTGTATCTCTGTTTCCTCCTTTGTATCTCTGTCTCCTCCTCTGTATCTCTGTCTTCTCCTCTGTGTCTCTGTCTCCTCCTCTGTTGATCTGTCTCCTCCTCTGTGTCTCTGTCTCCTCCTCTGTATCTCTGTCTCCTCCTCTGTATCTCTGTCTCCTCCTCTGTCCGTCTGTCTCCTCCTCTGTTCCTCTGTCTCTCTGTCTCCTCCTCTGTATCTCTGTCTCCTCATCTGTATCTCTCTCTCCTCGTCTGTTGGTCTGTCTCCTCATCTGTATCTCTGTCTCCTCCTCTGTGTCTCTGTCTCCTCATCTGTTGGTCTGTCTCCTCCTCTGTATCTCTGTCTGCTCCTCTGTTGATCTGTCTCCTCCTCTGTGCCTCTGTCTCCTCCTCTGTATCTCTGTCTCCTTCTCTGTTGGTCTGTCTCCTCCTCTGTGTCTCTGTCTCATCCTCTGTATCTCTGTCTCCTCCTCTTTCTCTCTGTCTCCTCCTCTGTATCTCTGTCTCTTCCTCTGTGTCTCTGTTTCCTCCTCTGTGTCTCGGTCTCCTCCTCTGTATCTCTGTCTCCTCCTCTTTCTCTCTGTCTCCTCCTCTGTATCTCTTTCTCTTCCTCTGTATCTCTGTTTCCTCCTCTGTGTCTCTGTCTCCTCATCTGTATCTCTGTCTCCTCATCTGTTGGTCTGTCTCCTCCTCTGTATCTCTGTCTCCTCCTCTGTGTCTCTGTCTCCTCCTCTGTGTCTCTGTCTTCTCCTCTGTATCTCTGTCTCCTCCTCTGTATCTCTGTCTCCTCCTCTGTATCTCTGTCTTCTCCTCTGTGTCTCTGTCTCCTCCTCTGTGTCTCTGTCTCCTCCTCTGTATCTCTGTCTCCTCCTCTGTATCTCTGTCTCCTCCTCTGTTGCTCTGTCTCCTCCTCTGTCCGCCTGTCTCCTCCTCTGTTCCTCTGTCTCCTCCTCTGTATCTCTGTGTCCTCCTCTGTGTCTGTCTCTGTCTCTGTCTCCTCTGTCTCTCTGTCTCCTCCTCTGTATCTCTGTCGCCTCCTCTGTATCTCTGTCTCCTCCTCTGTTCCTCTGTCTCCTCCTCTGTCCGCCTGTCTCCTCCTCTGTTCCTCTGTCTCCTCCTCTGTATCTTTGTCTCCTCCTCTGTATTTCTGTCTCCTCCTCTGTATCTCTGTCTCCTCCTCTGTGTCTCTGTCTCCTCCTCTGTTGATCTGTCTCCTCCTCTGTGTCTCTGTCTCCTCCTCTGTATCTCTGTCTCCTCCTCTTTGTCTCTGTCTCCTCCTCTGTCTCTCTGTCTCCTCCTCTGTCTCTCTGTCTCCTCCTCTGTGTCTCTGTCTCCTCCTCTGTTTCTCCTTCTCCTCCTCTGTATCTCTGTCTCCTCCTCTGCATCTCTGTCTCCTCCTCTGTATCTCTGTCTGCTCTGTGTCTCTGTCTCCTCATCTGTATCTCTCTCTCCTCATCTGTTGGTCTGTCACCTCCTCTGTGTCTTTGTCTCCTCCTCTGTGTCTCTGTCTCCTCCTCTGTGTCTCTGTCTCCTCCTCTGTATCTCTGTCACCTCCTCTGTTTCTCTGTCTCCTCCTCTGTATCTCTGTCTTCTCTGTATCTCTGTCTCCTCCTCTGTATCTCTGTCTCCTCCTCTGTGTCTCTGTCTCCTCCTCTGTATCTCTGTCTCCTCCTCTGTGTCTCTGTCTCCTCCTCTGTTGATCTGTCTCCTCCTCTGTATCTCTGTCTCCTCCTCTGTATCTCTGTCTCCTCCTCTGTATCTCTGTATCCTCCTCTGTGTCTCTGTATCCTCCTCTGTGTCTCTGTCTCCTCCTCTGTGTCTCTGTCTCCTCCTCTGTATCTCTGTCTCCTCCTCTGTATCTCTGTCTCCTCCTCTGTATCTCTGTCTCCTCCTCTGTATCTCTGTATCCTCCTCTGTGTCTCTGTATCCTCCTCTGTGTCTCTGTCTCCTCCTCTGTTTCTCTGTCTCCTCCTCTGTAACTCTGTCTCCTCCTCTGTATCTCTGTCTCCTCCTCTGTATCTCTGTCTCCTCCTCTGTGTCTCTGTCTCCTCCTCTGTTTCTCTGTCTCCTCCTCTGTAACTCTGTCTCCTCCTCTGTATCTCTGTCTCCTCCTCTGTATCTCTGTCTCCTCCTCTGTGTCTCTGTCTCCTCTGTATCTCTGTCTCCTCCTCTGTGTCTCTGTCTCCTCCTCTGTATCTCTGTCTCCTCCTCTGTGTCTCTGTCTCCTCCTCTGTTGATCTGTTTCCTCCTTTGTATCTCTGTCTCCTCCTCTGTATCTCTGTCTTCTCCTCTGTGTCTCTGTCTCCTCTGTATCTCTGTCTCCTCCTCTGTGTCTCTGTCTCCTCCTCTGTGTCTCTGTCTCCTCCTCTGTTGATCTGTCTCCTCCTCTGTGTCTATGTCTCCTCCTCTGTATCTCTGTCTCCTCCTCTGTGTCTTTGTCTCCTCCTCTGTGTCTCTGTCTCCTCCTCTGTATCTCTGTTTCCTCCTTTGTATCTCTGTCTCCTCCTCTGTATCTCTCTCTTCTCCTCTGTGTCTCTGTCTCCTCTGTATCTCTGTCTCCTCCTCTGTGTCTCTGTCTCCTCCTCTGTATCTCTGTCTCCTCCTCTGTGTCTCTGTCTCCTCCTCTGTTGATCTGTCTCCTCCTCTGTATCTCTGTCTCCTCCTCTGTGTCTCTGTCTCCTCCTCTGTTTCTCTGTCTCCTCCTCTGTAACTCTGTCTCCTCCTCTGTATCTCTGTCTCCTCCTCTGTGTCTCTGTCTCCTCCTCTGTATCTCTGTATCCTCCTCTGTGTCTCTGTATCCTCCTCTGTGTTTCTGTCTCCTCCTCTGTGTCTCTGTCTCCTCCTCTGTTTCTGTCTCCTTTGTTTCTAGATGATGCTTCCGGTACACCAAACCTGTATAGTGTCAAACACACACACACACACACACACACACACACACACACACACACACACACACACACACACACACACACACACACACACACACACACACACACACACACACACGCACACGCACACGCACACGCACACGCACACGCACACACACACACGCACAAACCAGCAACCAGCAACACCAGGCACAGTGTCCATCAGTGCTGATCGTTAGAGCTGAGATGCGAGACGGAATGTTTCCTCTGCTCTCTCTCTAATGTTCTCTAATCAACCCTTCAACCCTTACTCTCGTCTTAATCTCCTCTCTTCCTTAGCTCATTAACACACTCACTCGCTTCCCTCCGTAATGGTGTCAACTCTGTCTCTCTGTCAACACATCACTCAGCTTCATGGAGAGAGAGAAAGAGAGAGAGATATGGATAGTGTGAGAGAGAGAGAGAGAGAGAGAGAGAGATATGGATAGAGTGAGAGAGAGAGAGAGAGAGAGAGAGAGAGAGATATGGATAGAGTGAGAGAGATATGGATAGAGTGAGAGAGAGATATGGATAGAGTGAGAAAGAGAGTGAGAGAGAGAGAGATATGTATAGTGTGAGAGAGAGAGAGATATGGATAGAGTGAGAGAGAGAGAGAGAGAGAGAGAGAGAGAGAGAGAGAGAGAGAGAGAGAGAGAGAGAGAGAGAGATGGATTGATTGAGAGAGAGATGGATAGAGTGAGAGAGAGAGAGAGAGAGATGGATAGAGTGAGAGAGAGATATGGATAGAGTGAGAGAGAGATGGATAGAGTGAGAGAGAGATATGGATAGAGTGAGAGAGATATGGATAGAGTGAGAGAGAGATATGGATAGAGAGAGAGAGAGAGAGAGCGTTAGTAAGGGAGAGAGAGAAAGAGAGAGCGAGAGAGAGAGAGAAGGATGGATAGTGTGAGAGAGATATGGATAGAGTGAGAGAGAGATGGGTTGGCGCCCCCCCTTGGTTTGTGCTGTGGTGGAGACCTTTGTGGGCTATACTCGGCCTTGTCTCAGGATTGTAAGTTGGTGGTTGAGGATTTCCCTCTAGTGGTGCGGGGGCTGTGCTTTGGCAAAGTGGGTGGGGTTATATCCTTCCTGTTTGGCCCTGTCCGGGGGTTTCTTCGGATGGGGCCACAGTGTCTCCTGACCGCTCCTGTCTCAGCCTCCAGTATTTATGCTGCAGTAGTTTATGTGTCGGGGGGCTAGGGTCAGTTGGTTACCTGGAGTACTTCTCCTGTCTTATCCAGTGTCCTGTGTGAATTTAAGTATGCTCTCTCTAATTCTCTCGTTCTTTCTTTCTCTCTGAGAACCTGAGACCTAGGACCATACGTCAGGACTACCGGGCATCATGACACCTTGCTGTCCCCAGTCCGCCTGGCCTTGCTGCTATTCCAGTTTCAACTGTTCTGCCTGCGGTTACGGAACCCCTACCTGTCCCAGACCTGCTGTTTTCAACTCTTAATGATCGGCTATGAAAAGCCAACTGAGATTTATTCCTGATTATTATTTGACCATGCTTGTCATTTATGAACATTTTGAAAATCTTGGCTCTCTCTAATTTTCTCCTTCTCTCTTTCTTTCTCTCGGAGGACCTGAGCCCTAGGACCATACGTCGGGACTACCGGCCGTGGTGACTCCTTGCTGTCCCCAGTCCGCCTGGCCTTGCTGCTATTCCAGTTTCAACTGTTCTGCCTGCGGTTATGGAACCCCTACCTGTCCCAGACCTGCTGTTTTCAACTCTTAATGATCGGCTATGAAAAGCCAACTGAGATTTATTCCTGATTATTATTTGACCATGCTTGTCATTTATGAACATTTTGAAAATCTTGGCTCTCTCTAATTTTCTCCTTCTCTCTTTCTTTCTCTCGGAGGACCTGGGCCCTAGGACCATGCGTCGGGACTGCCGCCCGTGGTGACTCCTTGCTGTCCCCAGTCCGCCTGGCCTTGCTGCTATTCCAGTTTCAGCTGTTCTGCCTGCGGTTATGGAACCGCCACCTGTCCCAGACCTGTTGTTTTTCAACTCTTGATGATCGGCTATGAAAAGCCAACTGAAAATTATTCATGATTATTATTTGACCATGCTTGTCACTTATGAACATTTTTGAACATCTTGGCATAGTTCTGTTATAATCTCCACCCGGCACAGCCAGAAGAGGACTGGCCACCCCTCATAGCCTGGTTCCTCTCTAGGTTTCTTCCTAGGTTTTGGCCTTTCTAGGGAGTTTTTCCTAGCCACCGTGCTTCTACACCTGCATTACTAGCTGTTTGGGGTTTTAGGCTGGGTGTCTGTACAGCACTTCGAGATATTAGCTGATGTACGAAGGGCTATATAAAATAAAATTGATTGATTGATTGATTGATAGAGTGAGAGACTTAGTAAGACTTAGTAAGAGAGAGAGAGATATGGATAGATTGAGAAAGAGAGTGAGAGAGAGAGATATATGGATAGAGTGAGAGAGAGAGAGTGTGAGAGAGATATGGATAGAGTGAGAGAGAGAGAGGGAGTGTGAGAGATAGATATGGATAGAGTGAGAGAGAGAGGGAGTGAGGGAGATAGATATGGATAGAGTGAGGGAGAGATATGGATAGATTGAGAGAGAGAGAGAGAGATATGGATAGAGTGAGAGAGAGTAATATGGATAGAGTGAGAGAGATATTGATAGAGTGAGAGAGGGATATATGGATAGAGTGAGAGAGAGAGTGAGGGAGATATGGATAGAGTGAGAGAGATATGGATAGAGTGAGAGAGATATATGGATAGAGTGTGAGAGAGAGAGATATATGGATAGAGTGAGAGAATATGGATAGAGTGAGCGAGAGAGATGAAAAGAGTGAGCGAGAGATATGGATAGAGTGAGAGAGATATGGATAGAGTGAGAGAGAGAGAGATATTGACAGAGTGAGAGATATATGGATAGAGTGAGAGAGGTAGATATGGATAGAGTGAGAGATATATGGATAGAGTGAGAGAGAGAGAGAGAGAGAGAGAGAGAGATATGGATAGAGTGAGAGAGTGAGAGAGAGATATGGATAGAGTGATTGAGAGAGAAATGGATAGAGTGAGAGAGAGAGACATGGATAGAGTGAGAGAAAGAGAGATATGGATAGAGTGATAGAGAGAGAAATGGATAGAGTGAGAGAGAGATATGGATAGAGTGATGATGAGAGAGAGAGATGGATAGAGTGAGAGAGATATGGATAGAGTGAGAGAGATATGGATAATGTGAGAGATGGATATGGATAGAGTGAGAGAGAGATATGGATAGAGTGAGAGATATATATGGATAGAGTGAGAGAGAGATATGGATAGAGTGAGAGAGATATATGGATAGAGTGAGAGAGATATGGATAGAGTGAGAGAGAGAGAGAGATGGATAGAGTGAGAGAAAGATGGATAGAGTGAGAGAAAGAGATGGATAGAGTGAGAGAGAAATGGATAATGTGAGAGATGGATATGGATAGAGTGAGAGAGAGATATGGATAGAGTGAGAGAGAGAGATGCATAGAGTGAGAGAGAGATATGGATAGAGTGAGAGAGAGAGATATATGGATAGAGTGAGAGAGATATGGATAATGTGAGAGATGGATATGGATAGAGTGAGAGAGAGAGAGATATGGATAGAGTGAGAGAGAGATATGGATAGAGTGAGAGAGAGATATGGATAGAGTGAGAGAGAGATATGGATAGAGTGAGAGATAGATATGGATAGAGTGAGTGAGAGATATGGATAATGTGAGAGATAGATATGGATAGAGTGAGAGAGATATGGATAGAGTGAGAGAGAGAGAGAGATGGATAGAGTGAGAGAGATATGGATAGAGTGAGAGAGAGAGATGGATAGAGTGAGAGAGATATGGATAATGTGAGAGAGAGATATGGATAGAGTGAGAGAGAGAGATGGATAGAGTAAGAGAGAGATATGGATAGAGTGAGAGAGAGATATGGATAGAGTGAGAGAGAGATATGGATAGAGTGAGAGAGAGATATGGATAGAGTGAGAGAGAGATATGGATGGAGTGAGAGAGATATGGATAATGTGAGAGAGAGATATGGATAGAGTGAGAGAGAGATATGGATAGAGTGAGAGAGAGATATGGATAGAGTGAGAGAGATATGGATAGAGTGAGAGAGAGAGATGGATAGAGTGAAGGACTGATATGGATAGAGTGAGAGAGATATGGATAGAGTGAGAGAGGGAGTTGGATAGAGTGAGAGAGAGATATGGATAGAGTGAGAGATATATGGATAATGTGAGAGATAGATATGGACAGAGTGAGATACAGATATGGATAGAGTGAGAAATATGGATAGAGTGAGAGATAGATATGGATAGAGTGAGAGAGAGATATGGACAGAGTGAGAGAGATATGGATAATGTGAGAGAGATATGGATAGAGTGAGAGAGAGATATGGATAGAGTGAGAGAGAGATATGGATAGAGTGAGAGAGAGATATGGATAGAGTGAGAGAGATATGGATAGAGTGAGAGAGATATGGATAATGTGAGAGATGGATATGGATAGAGTGAGAGAGATATGGATAGATTGAGAGAGAGAGAGAGAGATATGGATAGAGTGAGAGAGAGTAATATGGATAGAGTGAGAGAGATATTGATAGAGTGAGAGAGGGATATATGGATAGAGTGAGAGAGAGAGTGAGGGAGATATGGATAGAGTGAGAGAGATATGGATAGAGTGAGAGAGATATATGGATAGAGTGTGAGAGAGAGAGATATATGGATAGAGTGAGAGAATATGGATAGAGTGAGCGAGAGAGATGAAAAGAGTGAGCGAGAGATATGGATAGAGTGAGAGAGATATGGATAGAGTGAGAGAGAGAGAGATATTGACAGAGTGAGAGATATATGGATAGAGTGAGAGAGGTAGATATGGATAGAGTGAGAGATATATGGATAGAGTGAGAGAGAGAGAGAGAGAGAGAGAGAGAGATATGGATAGAGTGAGAGAGTGAGAGAGAGATATGGATAGAGTGATTGAGAGAGAAATGGATAGAGTGAGAGAGAGAGACATGGATAGAGTGAGAGAAAGAGAGATATGGATAGAGTGATAGAGAGAGAAATGGATAGAGTGAGAGAGTTATGGATAATGTGAGAGAGAGAGATGGATAGAGTGAGAGAGATATGGATAGAGTGAGAGAGATATGGATAATGTGAGAGATGGATATGGATAGAGTGAGAGAGAGATATGGATAGAGTGAGAGATATATATGGATAGAGTGAGAGAGAGATATGGATAGAGTGAGAGAGATATATGGATAGAGTGAGAGAGATATGGATAGAGTGAGAGAGAGAGAGAGATGGATAGAGTGAGAGAAAGATGGATAGAGTGAGAGAAAGAGATGGATAGAGTGAGAGAGAAATGGATAATGTGAGAGATGGATATGGATAGAGTGAGAGAGAGATATGGATAGAGTGAGAGAGAGAGATGCATAGAGTGAGAGAGAGATATGGATAGAGTGAGAGAGAGAGATATATGGATAGAGTGAGAGAGATATGGATAGATGTGAGAGATGGATATGGATAGAGTGAGAGAGAGATATGGATAGAGTGAGAGATGTATGGATAATGTGAGAGATAGAGTGGACAGAGAGAGATATGGATATGAGTAGAGAGAGAGATATGGATAGAGTGAGAGATAGATATGGATAGAGTGAGTGAGAGATATGGATAATGTGAGAGATAGATATGGATAGAGTGAGAGAGATATGGATAGAGTGAGAGAGAGAGAGAGATGGATAGAGTGAGAGAGGTATGGATAGAGTGAGAGAGAGAGATGGATAGAGTGAGAGAGATATGGATAATGTGAGAGAGAGATATGGATAGAGTGAGAGAGAGAGATGGATAGAGTAAGAGAGAGATATGGATAGAGTGAGAGAGAGATATGGATAGAGTGAGAGAGAGATATGGATAGAGTGAGAGAGAGATATGGATAGAGTGAGAGAGAGATATGGATGGAGTGAGAGAGAGATATGGATAGAGTGTGAGAGAGAGGATGATGGATGAGAGATATGGATAAGTAGAGAGAGATATGGATAGAGTGAGAGAGAGATATGGATAGAGTGAGAGAGATATGGATAGAGTGAGAGAGAGAAGATGGATAGAGTGAGAGAGAGTGATATGGATAGAGTGAGAGAGATATGGATAGAGTGAGAGAGGGAGATGGATAGAGTGAGAGAGAGATATGGATAGAGTGAGAGATATATGGATAATGTGAGAGATAGATATGGACAGAGTGAGATACAGATATGGATAGAGTGAGAAATATGGATAGAGTGAGAGATAGATATGGATAGAGTGAGAGAGAGATATGGACAGAGTGAGAGAGATATGGATAATGTGAGAGAGATATGGATAGAGTGAGAGAGAGATATGGATAGAGTGAGAGAGAGATATGGATAGAGTGAGAGAGAGATATGGATAGAGTGAGAGAGATATGGATAGAGTGAGAGAGATATGGATAATGTGAGAGATGGATATGGATAGAGTGAGAGAGATATATGGATAGAGTGAGAGAAATATGGATAGAGTGAGAGAGAGAGAGAGAGAGAGAGATGTGGACAGAGTGAGAGAGATATGGATAATGTGAGAGAGATATGGATAGAGTGAGAGAGAGATATGGATAGAGTGAGAGAGAGATATGGATAGAGTGAGAGAGAGATATGGATAGAGTGAGAGATAGATATGGATGGAGTGAGAGAGATATGGATAATGTGAGAGAGAGATATGGATAGAGTGAGAGAGAGATATGGATAGAGTGAGAGAGCGATATGGATAGAGTGAGAGAGATATGGATAGAGTGAGAGAGAGAGATGGATAGAGTGAAGGAGTGATATGGATAGAGTGAGAGAGATATGGATAGAGTGAGAGAGGGAGATGGATAGAGTGAGAGAGAGATATGGATAGAGTGAGAGATATATGGATAATGTGAGAGATAGATATGGACAGAGTGAGATACAGATATGGATAGAGTGAGAAATATGGATAGAGTGAGAGATAGATATGGATAGAGTGAGAGAGAGATATGGACAGAGTGAGAGAGATATGGATAATGTGAGAGAGATATGGATAGAGTGAGAGAGAGATATGGATAGAGTGAGAGAGAGATATGGATAGAGTGAGAGATAGATATGGATGGAGTGAGAGAGATATGGATAATGTGAGAGAGAGATATGGATAGAGTGAGAGAGAGATATGGATAGAGTGAGAGAGAGATATGGATAGAGTGAGAGAGATATGGATAGAGTGAGAGAGAGAGATGGATAGAGTGAAGGAGTGATATGGATAGAGTGAGAGAGATATGGATAGAGTGAGAGAGGGAGATGGATAGAGTGAGAGAGAGATATGGATAGAGTGAGAGATATATGGATAATGTGAGAGATAGATATGGACAGAGTGAGAAACAGATATGGATAGAGTGAGAAATATGGATAGAGTGAGAGATAGATATGGATAGAGTGAGAGAGAGATATGGATAATGTGAGAGATAGATATGGATAGAGTGAGAGAGATATGGATAGAGTGAGAGAGAGAGAGAGATGGATAGAGTGAGAGAGATATGGATAGAGTGAGAGAGAGAGATGGATAGAGTGAGAGAGATATGGATAATGTGAGAAAGAGATATGGATAGAGTGAGAGAGAGAGATGGATAGAGTAAGAGAGAGATATGGATAGAGTGAGAGAGAGATATGGATAGAGTGAGAGAGAGATATGGATAGAGTGAGAGAGAGATATGGATAGAGTGAGAGATAGATATGGATGGAGTGAGAGAGAGATATGGATAGAGTGGGAGAGAGAGAGAGATGGATAGAGTGAGAGAGATATGGATAATGTGAGAGAGAGATATGGATAGAGTGAGAGAGAGATATGGATAGAGTGAGAGAGAGATATGGATAGAGTGAGAGAGATATGGACAGAGTGAGAGAGAGAGATGGATAGAGTGAGAGAGAGATGGATAGAGTGAGAGAGAGAGATGGATAGAGTGAAGGAGTGATATGGATAGAGTGAGAGAGAGATATGGATAGAGTGAGAGATATATGGATAGAGTGAGAGAGAGATATGGACAGAGTGAGAGACAGATATGGATAGAGTGAGTGAGAGATATGGATAATGTGAGAGATAGATATGGATAGAGTGAGAGAGATATGGATAGAGTGAGAGAGAGAGAGAGAGATGGATAGAGTGAGAGAGATATGGATAGAGTGAGAGATAAATATGGATAGAGTGAGAGATAAATGGATAATGTGAGAGACTGATATGGATAGAGTGAGAGACTGATATGGATAGAGTGAGAGAGATATGGATAGAGTGAGAGAGTGAGAGAGAGAGAGAGATATGGTTAGAGTGAGAGAGTGAGAGAGAGATATGGATAGAGTGATTGAGAGAGAAATGGATAGAGTGAGAGAGAGAGACATGGATAGAGTGAGAGAGAGAGAGATATGGATAGAGTGATAGAGAGAGAAATGGATAGAGTGAGAGAGATATGGATAATGTGAGAGATAGATATGGATAGAGTGAGAGAGAGAGATGGATAGAGTGAGAGAGAGATATGGATAGAGTGAGAGAGAGATGGATAGAGTGAGAGAGATATGGATAGAGTGAGAGAGATATGGATAATGTGAGAGATGGATATGGATAGAGTGAGAGAGAGATATGGATAGAGTGAGAGATATATATGGATAGAGTGAGAGAGAGATATGGATAGAGTGAGAGAGATATATGGATAGAGTGAGAGAGATATGGATAATGTGAGAGAGAGATATGGATAGAGTGAGAGAGAGAGATGGATAGAGTAAGAGAGAGATATGGATAGAGTGAGAGAGAGATATGGATAGAGTGAGAGAGAGATATGGATAGAGTGAGAGAGAGATATGGATAGAGTGAGAGATAGATATGGATGGAGTGAGAGAGATATGGATAATGTGAGAGAGAGATATGGATAGAGTGAGAGAGAGATATGGATAGAGTGAGAGAGAGATATGGATAGAGTGAGAGAGCGATATGGATAGAGTGAGAGAGATATGGATAGAGTGAGAGAGAGAGATGGATAGAGTGAAGGAGTGATATGGATAGAGTGAGAGAGATATGGATAGAGTGAGAGAGGGAGATGGATAGAGTGAGAGAGAGATATGGATAGAGTGAGAGATATATGGATAATGTGAGAGATAGATATGGACAGAGTGAGATACAGATATGGATAGAGTGAGAAATATGGATAGAGTGAGAGATAGATATGGATAGAGTGAGAGAGAGATATGGACAGAGTGAGAGAGATATGGATAATGTGAGAGAGATATGGATAGAGTGAGAGAGAGATATGGATAGAGTGAGAGAGAGATATGGATAGAGTGAGAGAGATATATGGATAGAGTGAGAGAGATATGGATAGAGTGAGAGAGATATGGATAATGTGAGAGATGGATATGGATAGAGTGAGAGAGAGATATGGATAGAGTGAGAGATATATATGGATAGAGTGAGAGAGAGATATGGATAGAGTGAGAGAGATATATGGATAGAGTGAGAGAAATATGGATAGAGTGAGAGAGAGAGAGAGAGAGAGAGATGGATAGAGTGAGAGAAAGAGATGGATAGAGTGAGAGAAAGAGATGGATAGAGTGAGAGAGAAATGGATAATGTGAGAGATGGATATGGATAGAGTGAGAGAGAGATATGGATAGAGTGAGAGAGAGAGATGCATAGAGTGAGAGAGAGATATGGATAGAGTGAGAGAGAGAGATATATGGATAGAGTGAGAGAGATATGGATAATGTGAGAGATGGATATGGATAGAGTGAGAGAGAGATATGGATAGAGTGAGAGAGAGATATGGATAGAGTGAGAGAGAGATATGGATAGAGTGAGAGATAGATATGGATAGAGTGAGTGAGAGATATGGATAATGTGAGAGATAGATATGGATAGAGTGAGAGAGATATGGATAGAGTGAGAGAGAGAGAGAGATGGATAGAGTGAGAGAGATATGGATAGAGTGAGAGAGAGAGATGGATAGAGTGAGAGAGATATGGATAATGTGAGAAAGAGATATGGATAGAGTGAGAGAGAGAGATGGATAGAGTAAGAGAGAGATATGGATAGAGTGAGAGAGAGATATGGATAGAGTGAGAGAGAGATATGGATAGAGTGAGAGAGAGATATGGATAGAGTGAGAGATAGATATGGATGGAGTGAGAGAGAGATATGGATAGAGTGGGAGAGAGAGAGAGATGGATAGAGTGAGAGAGATATGGATAATGTGAGAGAGAGATATGGATAGAGTGAGAGAGAGATACGGATAGAGTGAGAGAGAGATATGGATAGAGTGAGAGAGATATGGATAGAGTGAGAGAGAGAGATGGATAGAGTGAGAGAGAGATGGATAGAGTGAGAGAGAGAGATGGATAGAGTGAAGGAGTGATATGGATAGAGTGAGAGAGATATGGATAGAGTGAGAGAGGGAGATGGATAGAGTGAGAGAGAGATATGGATAGAGTGAGAGATATATGGATAGAGTGAGAGAGAGATATGGACAGAGTGAGAGACAGATATGGATAGAGTGAGTGAGAGATATGGATAATGTGAGAGATAGATATGGATAGAGTGAGAGAGATATGGATAGAGTGAGAGAGAGAGAGAGAGAGATGGAGTGAGAGAGATATGGATGAGTGAGAGATAAATATGGATAGAGTGAGAGATAATGGATAATGTGAGAGAGTGATATGGATAGAGTGAGAGACTGATATGGATAGAGTGAGAGAGATATGGATAGAGTGAGAGAGTGAGAGAGAGAGAGAGATATGGTTAGAGTGAGAGAGTGAGAGAGAGATATGGATAGAGTGATTGAGAGAGAAATGGATAGAGTGAGAGAGAGAGACATGGATAGAGTGAGAGAGAGAGAGATATGGATAGAGTGATAGAGAGAGAAATGGATAGAGTGAGAGAGATATGGATAATGTGAGAGATAGATATGGATAGAGTGAGAGAGAGAGATGGATAGAGTGAGAGAGAGATATGGATAGAGTGAGAGAGAGATGGATAGAGTGAGAGAGATATGGATAGAGTGAGAGAGATATGGATAGATGTGAGAGATGGATATGGATAGAGTGAGAGAGAGATATGGATAGAGTGAGAGATATATATGGATAGAGTGAGAGAGAGATATGGATAGAGTGAGAGAGATATATGGATAGAGTGAGAGAGATATGGATAGAGTGAGAGAGAGAGAGAGAGATGGATAGAGTGAGAGAAAGAGATGGATAGAGTGAGAGAAAGAGATGGATAGAGTGAGAGAGAAATGGATAATGTGAGAGATGGATATGGATAGAGTGAGAGAGAGATATGGATAGAGTGAGAGAGAGAGATGCATAGAGTGAGAGAGAGATATGGATAGAGTGAGAGAGAAAGATATATGGATAGAGTGAGAGAGATATGGATAATGTGAGAGATGGATATGGATAGAGTGAGAGAGAGATATGGATAGAGTGAGAGAGAGATATGGATAGAGTGAGAGAGAGATATGGATAGAGTGAGAGAGAGATATGGATAGAGTGAGAGATAGATATGGATAGAGTGAGTGAGAGATATGGATAGATGTGAGAGATAGATATGGATAGAGTGAGAGAGATATGGATAGAGTGAGAGAGAGGAGAGAGAGAGATGGATAGAGTGAGAGAGATATGGATAGAGTGAGAGACAGAGATGGATAGAGTGAGAGAGATATGGATAATGTGAGAGAGAGATATGGATAGAGTGAGAGAGAGAGATGGATAGAGTAAGAGAGAGAGATATGGATAGAGTGAGAGAGAGATATGGATAGAGTGAGAGAGAGATATGGATAGAGTGAGAGAGAGAGAGAGATGGATAGAGTGAGATAGAGTATGGATAATGTGAGAGAGAGATATGGATAGAGTGAGAGAGAGATATGGATAGAGTGAGAGAGAGATATGGATAGAGTGAGAGAGAGATATGGATAGAGTGAGAGAGAGAGATGGATAGAGTGAGAGAGAGATATGGATAGAGTGAGAGAGAGAGATGGATAGAGTGGGAGAGAGTGATGATGGATAGAGTGAGAGAGATATGGATAGATGTGAGAGAGAGAGATGGATAGAGTGAGAGAGAGATACGGATAGAGTGAGAGAGAGATATGGATAGAGTGAGAGAGATATGGACAGAGTGAGAGAGAGAGATGGATAGAGTGAGAGAGAGATGGATAGAGTGAGAGAGAGAGATGGATAGAGTGAAGGAGTGATATGGATAGAGTGAGAGAGATATGGATAGAGTGAGAGAGGGAGATGGATAGAGTGAGAGAGAGATATGGATAGAGTGAGAGATATATGGATAGAGTGAGAGAGAGATATGGACAGAGTGAGAGACAGATATGGATAGAGTGAGTGAGAGATATGGATAATGTGAGAGATAGATATGGATAGAGTGAGAGAGATATGGATAGAGTGAGAGAGAGAGAGAGAGAGAGAGATGGATAGAGTGAGAGAGATATGGATAGAGTGAGAGATAAATATGGATATAGTGAGAGATAAATGGATAATGTGAGAGACTGATATGGATAGAGTGAGAGACTGATATGGATAGAGTGAGAGAGATATGGATAGAGTGAGAGAGTGAGAGAGAGAGAGAGATATGGTTAGAGTGAGAGAGTGAGAGAGAGATATGGATAGAGTGATTGAGAGAGAAATGGATAGAGTGAGAGAGAGAGACATGGATAGAGTGAGAGAGAGCGAGATATGGATAGAGTGATAGAGAGAGAAATGGATAGAGTGAGAGAGATATGGATAATGTGAGAGATAGATATGGATAGAGTGAGAGAGAGAGATGGATAGAGTGAGAGAGAGATATGGATAGAGTGAGAGAGAGATGGATAGAGTGAGAGAGATATGGATAGAGTGAGAGAGATATGGATAGATGTGAGAGATGGATATGGATAGAGTGAGAGAGAGATATGGATAGAGTGAGAGATATATATGGATAGAGTGAGAGAGAGATATGGATAGAGTGAGAGAGATATATGGATAGAGTGAGAGAGATATGGATAGAGTGAGAGAGAGAGAGAGAGAGATGGATAGAGTGAGAGAAAGAGATGGATAGAGTGAGAGACAGAGATGGATAGAGTGAGAGAGAAATGGATAATGTGAGAGATGGATATGGATAGAGTGAGAGAGAGATATGGATAGAGTGAGAGAGAGAGATGCATAGAGTGAGAGAGAGATATGGATAGAGTGAGAGAGAAAGATATATGGATAGAGTGAGAGAGATATGGATAATGTGAGAGATGGATATGGATAGAGTGAGAGAGAGATATGGATAGAGGGAGAGAGAGATATGGATAGAGTGAGAGAGAGATATGGATAGAGTGAGAGAGAGATATGGATAGAGTGAGAGATAGATGTGGATAGAGTGAGTGAGAGATATGGATAATGTGAGAGATAGATATGGATAGAGTGAGAGAGCTATGGATAGAGTGAGAGAGAGAGAGAGAGAGAGATGGATAGAGTGAGAGAGATATGGATAGAGTGAGAGACAGAGATGGATAGAGTGAGAGAGATATGGATAATGTGAGAGAGAGATATGGATAGAGTGAGAGAGAGAGATGGATAGAGTAAGAGAGAGATATGGATAGAGTGAGAGAGAGATATGGATAGAGTGAGAGAGAGATATGGATAGAGTGAGAGAGAGAGAGAGATGGATAGAGTGAGAGAGGTATGGATAATGTGAGAGAGAGATATGGATAGAGTGAGAGAGAGATATGGATAGAGTGAGAGAGAGATATGGATAGAGTGAGAGAGATATGGATAGAGTGAGAGAGAGAGATGGATAGAGTGAGAGAGAGATGGATAGAGTGAGAGAGAGAGGTGGATAGAGTGAGAGAGTGATATGGATAGAGTGAGAGAGATATGGATAGAGTGAGAGAGGGAGATGGATAGAGTGAGAGAGAGATATGGATAGAGTGAGAGATATATGGATAATGTGAGAGATAGATATGGACAGAGTGAGAGACAGATATGGATAGAGTGAGAGATATGGATAGAGTGAGAGAGAGATATGGATAGAGTGAGAGAGAGATATGGATAGAGTGAGAGAGAGATATGGATAGAGTGAGAGAGTGATATGGATAGAGTGAGAGAGTGATATGGATAGATTGAGAGAGTGATATGGATAGAGTGAGAGACTGATATGGATAGAGTGAGAGAGAGATATGGATAGAGTGAGAGAGTGATATGGATAGAGTGAGAGAGTGATATGGATAGAGTGAGAGAGTGATATGGATAGAGTGAGAGAGTGATATGGATAGAGTGAGAGAGTGATATGGATAGAGTGTGAGAGAGATATGGATAGAGTGAGAGAGTGATATGGATAGAGTGAGAGAGTGATATGGATAGCGTGAGAGAGATATGGACAGAGTGAGAGAGTGATATGGATAGAGTGAGAGAGATATGGATAGAGTGAGAGAGATATGGATATAGTGAGAGAGTGATATGGATAGAGTGAGAGAGTGATATGGATAGAGTGAGAGAGGGATATGTATAGAGTGAGAGAGATATGTATAGAGTGATAGAGAAATATGGATAGAGTGAGAGAGTGATATGGAAAGAGTGAGAGAGATATGGATAGAGTGAGAGAGAGAGATGGATAGAGTGAGAGAGATATGGATAGAGTGAGAAAGAGATATGGATAGAGTGAGAGAGAGAGATGGATAGAGTAAGAGAGAGATATGGATAGAGTGAGAGAGAGATATGGATAGAGTGAGAGAGAGATATGGATAGAGTGAGAGAGAGAGATGGATAGAGTGAGAGATAGATATGGATGGAGTGAGAGAGAGATATGGATAGAGTGGGAGAGAGAGAGAGATGGATAGAGTGAGAGAGATATGGATAATGTGAGAGAGAGATATGGATAGAGTGAGAGAGAGATACGGATAGAGTGAGAGAGAGATATGGATAGAGTGAGAGAGATATGGATAGAGTGAGAGAGAGAGATGGATAGAGTGAGAGAGAGATGGATAGAGTGAGAGAGAGAGATGGATAGAGTGAAGGAGTGATATGGATAGAGTGAGAGAGATATGGATAGAGTGAGAGAGGGAGATGGATAGAGTGAGAGAGAGATATGGATAGAGTGAGAGATATATGGATAGAGTGAGAGAGAGATATGGACAGAGTGAGAGACAGATATGGATAGAGTGAGTGAGAGATATGGATAATGTGAGAGATAGATATGGATAGAGTGAGAGAGATATGGATAGAGTGAGAGAGAGAGAGAGAGTGGATGAGTGAGAGAGATATGGATAGAGTGAGAGATAAATATGGATAGAGTGAGAGATAATGGATAATGTGAGAGAGTGATATGGATAGAGTGAGAGACTGATATGGATAGAGTGAGAGAGATATGGATAGAGTGAGAGAGTGAGAGAGAGAGAGAGATATGGTTAGAGTGAGAGAGTGAGAGAGAGATATGGATAGAGTGATTGAGAGAGAAATGGATAGAGTGAGAGAGAGAGACATGGATAGAGTGAGAGAGAGAGAGATATGGATAGAGTGATAGAGAGAGAAATGGATAGAGTGAGAGAGATATGGATAATGTGAGAGATAGATATGGATAGAGTGAGAGAGAGAGATGGATAGAGTGAGAGAGAGATATGGATAGAGTGAGAGAGAGATGGATAGAGTGAGAGAGATATGGATAGAGTGAGAGAGATATGGATAGAGTGAGAGAGATATGGATAGAGTGAGAGAGAGATATGGATAGAGTGAGAGATATATATGGATAGAGTGAGAGAGAGATATGGATAGAGTGAGAGAGATATATGGATAGAGTGAGAGAGATATGGATAGAGTGAGAGAGAGAGAGAGAGAGATGGATAGAGTGAGAGAAAGAGATGGATAGAGTGAGAGAAAGAGATGGATAGAGTGAGAGAGAAATGGATAATGTGAGAGATGGATATGGATAGAGTGAGAGAGAGATATGGATAGAGTGAGAGAGAGAGATGCAAAGAGTGAGAGAGAGATATGGATAGAGTGAGAGAGAAAGATATATGGATAGAGTGAGAGAGATATGGATAATGTGAGAGATGGATATGGATAGAGTGAGAGAGAGATATGGATAGAGTGAGAGAGAGATATGGATAGAGTGAGAGAGAGATATGGATAGAGTGAGTGAGAGATATGGATAATGTGAGAGATAGATATGGATAGAGTGAGTGAGAGATATGGATAATGTGAGAGATAGATATGGATAGAGTGAGAGAGATATGGATAGAGTGAGAGAGAGAGAGAGAGAGAGATGGATAGAGTGAGAGAGATATGGATAGAGTGAGAGACAGAGATGGATAGAGTGAGAGAGATATGGATAATGTGAGAGAGAGATATGGATAGAGTGAGAGAGAGAGATGGATAGAGTAAGAGAGAGATATGGATAGAGTGAGAGAGAGATATGGATAGAGTGAGAGAGAGATATGGATAGAGTGAGAGAGAGAGAGAGATGGATAGAGTGAGAGAGGTATGGATAATGTGAGAGAGAGATATGGATAGAGTGAGAGAGAGATATGGATAGAGTGAGAGAGAGATATGGATAGAGTGAGAGAGATATGGATAGAGTGAGAGAGAGAGATGGATAGAGTGAGAGAGAGATGGATAGAGTGAGAGAGAGAGGTGGATAGAGTGAGAGAGTGATATGGATAGAGTGAGAGAGATATGGATAGAGTGAGAGAGGGAGATGGATAGAGTGAGAGAGAGATACGGATAGAGTGAGAGAGAGATATGGATAGAGTGAGAGAGATATGGATAGAGTGAGAGAGAGAGATGGATAGAGTGAGAGAGAGATGGATAGAGTGAGAGAGAGAGATGGATAGAGTGAAGGAGTGATATGGATAGAGTGAGAGAGATATGGATAGAGTGAGAGAGGGAGATGGATAGAGTGAGAGAGAGATATGGATAGAGTGAGAGATATATGGATAGAGTGAGAGAGAGATATGGACAGAGTGAGAGACAGATATGGATAGAGTGAGTGAGAGATATGGATAATGTGAGAGATAGATATGGATAGAGTGAGAGAGATATGGATAGAGTGAGAGAGAGAGAGAGAGAGATGGATAGAGTGAGAGATAAATATGGATAGAGTGAGAGATAATGGATAATGTGAGAGAGTGATATGGATAGAGTGAGAGACTGATATGGATAGAGTGAGAGAGATATGGATAGAGTGAGAGAGTGAGAGAGAGAGAGAGATATGGTTAGAGTGAGAGAGTGAGAGAGAGATATGGATAGAGTGATTGAGAGAGAAATGGATAGAGTGAGAGAGAGAGACATGGATAGAGTGAGAGAGAGAGAGATATGGATAGAGTGATAGAGAGAGAAATGGATAGAGTGAGAGAGATATGGATAATGTGAGAGATAGATATGGATAGAGTGAGAGAGAGAGATGGATAGAGTGAGAGAGAGATATGGATAGAGTGAGAGAGAGATGGATAGAGTGAGAGAGATATGGATAGAGTGAGAGAGATATGGATAGATGTGAGAGATGGATATGGATAGAGTGAGAGAGAGATGTGGATAGAGTGAGAGATATATATGGATAGAGTGAGAGAGAGATATGGATAGAGTGAGAGAGATATATGGATAGAGTGAGAGAGATATGGATAGAGTGAGAGAGAGAGAGATAGAGATGGATAGAGTGAGAGAAAGAGATGGATAGAGTGAGAGAAAGAGATGGATAGAGTGAGAGAGAAATGGATAATGTGAGAGATGGATATGGATAGAGTGAGAGAGAGATATGGATAGAGTGAGAGAGAGAGATGCATAGAGTGAGAGAGAGATATGGATAGAGTGAGAGAGAAAGATATATGGATAGAGTGAGAGAGATATGGATAATGTGAGAGATGGATATGGATAGAGTGAGAGAGAGATATGGATAGAGTGAGAGAGAGATATGGATAGAGTGAGAGAGAGATATGGATAGAGTGAGAGAGAGATATGGATAGAGTGAGAGATAGACATGGATAGAGTGAGTGAGAGATATGGATAATGTGAGAGATAGATATGGATAGAGTGAGAGAGCTATGGATAGAGTGAGAGAGAGAGAGAGAGAGAGATGGATAGAGTGAGAGAGATATGGATAGAGTGAGAGACAGAGATGGATAGAGTGAGAGAGATATGGATAATGTGAGAGAGAGATATGGATAGAGTGAGAGAGAGAGATGGATAGAGTAAGAGAGAGATATGGATAGAGTGAGAGAGATATGGATAGAGTGAGAGAGAGATATGGATAGAGTGAGAGAGAGAGAGAGATGGATAGAGTGAGAGAGGTATGGATAATGTGAGAGAGAGATATGGATAGAGTGAGAGAGAGATATGGATAGAGTGAGAGAGAGATATGGATAGAGTGAGAGAGATATGGATAGAGTGAGAGAGAGAGATGGATAGAGTGAGAGAGAGATGGATAGAGTGAGAGAGAGAGGTGGATAGAGTGAGAGAGTGATATGGATAGAGTGAGAGAGATATGGATAGAGTGAGAGAGGGAGATGGATAGAGTGAGAGAGAGATATGGATAGAGTGATAGATATATGGATAATGTGAGAGATAGATATGGACAGAGTGAGAGACAGATATGGATAGAGTGAGAGATATGGATAGAGTGAGAGAGAGATATGGATAGAGTGAGAGAGAGATATGGATAGAGTGAGAGAGAGATATGGATAGAGTGAGAGAGTGATATGGATAGAGTGAGAGAGTGATATGGATAGATTGAGAGAGTGATATGGATAGAGTGAGAGACTGATATGGATAGAGTGAGAGAGAGATATGGATAGAGTGAGAGAGTGATATGGATAGAGTGAGAGAGTGATATGGATAGAGTGAGAGAGTGATATGGATAGAGTGAGAGAGTGATATGGATAGAGTGAGAGAGTGATATGGATAGAGTGTGAGAGAGATATGGATAGAGTGAGAGAGTGATATGGATAGAGTGAGAGAGTGATATGGATAGCGTGAGAGAGATATGGACAGAGTGAGAGAGTGATATGGATAGAGTGAGAGAGATATGGATAGAGTGAGAGAGATATGGATATAGTGAGAGAGTGATATGGATAGAGTGAGAGAGTGATATGGATAGAGTGAGAGAGGGATATGTATAGAGTGAGAGAGATATGTATAGAGTGATAGAGAAATATGGATAGAGTGAGAGAGTGATATGGATAGAGTGAGAGAGTGATATGGATAGAGTGAGAGAGAGAGATGGATAGAGTGAGAGAGAGATGGATAGAGTGAGAGAGAGAGATGGATAGAGTGAAGGAGTGATATGGATAGAGTGAGAGAGATATGGATAGAGTGAGAGAGGGAGATGGATAGAGTGAGAGAGAGATATGGATAGAGTGAGAGATATATGGATAGAGTGAGAGAGAGATATGGACAGAGTGAGAGACAGATATGGATAGAGTGAGTGAGAGATATGGATAATGTGAGAGATAGATATGGATAGAGTGAGAGAGATATGGATAGAGTGAGAGAGAGAGAGAGAGAGATGGATAGAGTGAGAGATAAATATGGATAGAGTGAGAGATAATGGATAATGTGAGAGAGTGATATGGATAGAGTGAGAGACTGATATGGATAGAGTGAGAGAGATATGGATAGAGTGAGAGAGTGAGAGAGAGAGAGAGATATGGTTAGAGTGAGAGAGTGAGAGAGAGATATGGATAGAGTGATTGAGAGAGAAATGGATAGAGTGAGAGAGAGAGACATGGATAGAGTGAGAGAGAGAGAGATATGGATAGAGTGATAGAGAGAGAAATGGATAGAGTGAGAGAGATATGGATAATGTGAGAGATAGATATGGATAGAGTGAGAGAGAGAGATGGATAGAGTGAGAGAGAGATATGGATAGAGTGAGAGAGAGATGGATAGAGTGAGAGAGATATGGATAGAGTGAGAGAGATATGGATAGAGTGAGAGAGATATGGATAGAGTGAGAGAGAGATATGGATAGAGTGAGAGATATATATGGATAGAGTGAGAGAGAGATATGGATAGAGTGAGAGAGATATATGGATAGAGTGAGAGAGATATGGATAGAGTGAGAGAGAGAGAGAGAGAGATGGATAGAGTGAGAGAAAGAGATGGATAGAGTGAGAGAAAGAGATGGATAGAGTGAGAGAGAAATGGATAATGTGAGAGATGGATATGGATAGAGTGAGAGAGAGATATGGATAGAGTGAGAGAGAGAGATGCATAGAGTGAGAGAGAGATATGGATAGAGTGAGAGAGAAAGATATATGGATAGAGTGAGAGAGATATGGATAATGTGAGAGATGGATATGGATAGAGTGAGAGAGAGATATGGATAGAGTGAGAGAGAGATATGGATAGAGTGAGAGAGAGATATGGATAGAGTGAGAGAGAGATATGGATAGAGTGAGAGATAGACATGGATAGAGTGAGTGAGAGATATGGATAATGTGAGAGATAGATATGGATAGAGTGAGAGAGCTATGGATAGAGTGTGAGAGAGAGAGAGAGAGAGATGGATAGAGTGAGAGAGATATGGATAGAGTGAGAGACAGAGATGGATAGAGTGAGAGAGATATGGATAATGTGAGAGAGAGATATGGATAGAGTGAGAGAGAGAGATGGATAGAGTAAGAGAGAGATATGGATAGAGTGAGAGAGAGATATGGATAGAGTGAGAGAGAGATATGGATAGAGTGAGAGAGAGAGAGAGATGGATAGAGTGAGAGAGGTATGGATAATGTGAGAGAGAGATATGGATAGAGTGAGAGAGAGATATGGATAGAGTGAGAGAGAGATATGGATAGAGTGAGAGAGATATGGATAGAGTGAGAGAGAGAGATGGATAGAGTGAGAGAGAGATGGATAGAGTGAGAGAGAGAGGTGGATAGAGTGAGAGAGTGATATGGATAGAGTGAGAGAGATATGGATAGAGTGAGAGAGGGAGATGGATAGAGTGAGAGAGAGATATGGATAGAGTGAGAGATATATGGATAATGTGAGAGATAGATATGGATAGAGTGAGAGACAGATATGGATAGAGTGAGAGATATGGATAGAGAGAGAGAGAGATATGGATAGAGTGAGAGAGAGATATGGATAGAGTGAGAGAGAGATATGGATAGAGTGAGAGAGTGATATGGATAGAGTGAGAGAGTGATATGGATAGATTGAGAGAGTGATATGGATAGAGTGAGAGACTGATATGGATAGAGTGAGAGAGAGATATGGATAGAGTGAGAGAGTGATATGGATAGAGTGAGAGAGTGATATGGATAGAGTGAGAGAGTGATATGGATAGAGTGAGAGAGTGATATGGATAGAGTGAGAGAGTGATATGGATAGAGTGTGAGAGAGATATGGATAGAGTGAGAGAGTGATATGGATAGAGTGAGAGAGTGATATGGATAGCGTGAGAGAGATATGGACAGAGTGAGAAAGTGATATGGATAGAGTGAGAGGGATATGGATAGAGTGAGAGAGATATGGATATAGTGAGAGAGTGATATGGATAGAGTGAGAGAGTGATATGGATAGAGTGAGAGAGGGATATGTATAGAGTGAGAGAGATATGTATAGAGTGATAGAGAGATATGGATAGAGTGAGAGAGTGATATGGATAGAGTGAGAGAGTGATATGGATAGAGTGAGAGAGGGATATGGATAGAGTGAGAGAGATATGGATAGAGTGAGAGAGAGATATGGATAGAGTGTGAGAGAGATATGGATAGAGTGAGAGAGAGATATGGATAGAGTGAGAGAGAGATATGGATAGAGTGAGAGAGATATGGATAGAGTGAGAGAGAGATATGGATAGAGTGAGAGAGATATGGATAGAGTGAGAGAGTGATATGGATAGAGTGAGAGAGAGAGGTTCCTTTTTTCCTCTTTCCTTTGCCAGTTAATGGAACCTTCACAAACTGAATCCCAGCTAGCACATAACATTCTAAGAACCATATTTTTGTTAGAGCGTGGTTGTCCTATGGTTACTTTGCATACAACCTTCCCACAACGTTCTGGGTATGGTGCAGGATAATTGCTTGGCTTTGGAACATTCTCAGCACATTTAAGGAACTTGACAAAAAAAAGTATATTTTCTTGGTATTTCATTACTTTAACTCCATGATGCTGTGCCAAAATAAACAATTACGTGTTTGCATGATTAATGACTAAGCCAATGAATTTCCATGTGTCCTATCTGTCCCTGGAGTTCACAACAGGTTAACTAAACTAGCAGTGTTATTGAAAGTGTCATTGAAACATTCTGTGAAAACCTCCAAATAACCTTTACATTTTATTCAAAACATTTAAAAAGTGTTAAGAATGTTCTCAGAACGTTAATTGAACCATAGTAAAACGTGGTTTTAGAAATGTACATTCCCAGAACAGGCAACATTTTCACCTCCATTCTCAGAACGTTTAAAAAACATTCAATTTTACTGCTCAGGAAACGTATGGCTTCCTTCCCAGACCTAATGGGAAACCAAAAACGTACGTTCCCACTGCTTCCAAGGAACCAAATGTGCTAGCTGGAATCTGACAAATGTATGTTTGAATTCAGCTTTATATTTTGTCTCTCTCCTCAAACCTCTGTTCGACAGACTCTGACAACCTCCCTAACGATCAGGTAGAAACATTTACTGTGACTGTGCTACTTGATACAGTGTGTCTAAGATGCACAGAAGGACTTCATCTCTCTCTCTCTCTCTCTCTCTCTCTCTCTCTCTCTCTCTCTCTCTCTCTCTCTCTCTCTCTCTCTCTCTCTCTCTCTCTCTCTCTCTCCACGCTTTGTCCTCTACTTCTGTTCTCTCCCTCACCCTCTCTCTCTCTCTCTCTCTCTCTCCCATATGTCCACTAATGATATTAAACACATCCTTAGTGTCCCCTAATGATATTAAACACATCCTCAGTGTCCCCTAATGATATTAAACCTCTCATTATCGTCTGTCTCCTAAGAGTCTTTCACTTCACAGGATTGTGTTTGAGTAAGATCCCTCAGTGTCGAGTGTAGTTGGATGAGAGGAACAGTAATCACACAAGTCTTCGCCTTCATTGTCCTCCCTCTCTCTCCTTTCTCTCCTCTCTCTCCTTTCTCTCCTCTTTGCAGCGGATTACACGTTCTGTTTGTTATCGGTCTCCTCTGGGACGAGTCGTTGATTCCTCGTCTCTCTCAAGCTCATGGCAGAGTGGAAACACACACACACACACAGAAGCGCCTTGTTAAAACAAAAGGGAATTTCTGAATTGCTCTTGTTTCCAACCTGGACTTGAACCCTGCAACAGTCAGTCTGATGCCTTAACCCAGCATTACCAAACATTTTTGGGTTTTAGCCCCCAGCACTACACAGCTGACTCAAATAATCAACTCATCATCAAGCTTTGATTATTTGAATCAGCTCTGCAGTGCTGGGGAAAAAAACGAATTCTGCAGGACCAAGTGTGGGAAATCCCGGAATCCTCGGAGTTAACCCCAAATTATGCGAAATGTAGCATGATACCAATACATCATTACACTGAAGTTACTATAACTGAACATTGTGATCTGTCGAGTCAGTCAGATGTTAGAAACAAAACTGCTCCAGATGACTTGAGGTGGCAGGTTAGCCTAGTGGTTAGAGCGTTGGACTAGTAACCGAAAGGTTGCAAGATCAATAATCCCTGAGCTGACAAGGTAAAGATCTGTCGTTCTGCCCCTGAATAAGGCTATTCCTAGGTCCTCGTTGAAAATAAGAATTTGTTCATAACTGACTTGCCTAGGTAAATAATATGTTTTAAAACTAGATTATAAAGGGTCAGAGTAGTAGTGCTGGTCTAGGATCAGATCACCTTAGTCCATTTGATCAGGGGCATTATGATCCGAAAGTTGAAACTCATCCTAGATCAGTTTTATGAATGCAGGCTAAATCCATTTCATGTAAAAACTGAACCAATATAACATAGGCATATAATCCAACATCACCTCCTCTACCTCTCTTCCCCTTATTCATCTCTTCTTCCCCTGCTTCTCCATTTCACACCTCCTCTACCTCTCTTCCCCTCGTTCATCTCGTCTTCCCCTGCTTCCCCTTTCACACCTCCTCTACCTCTCTTCCCCTTGTTCATCTCGTCTTCCCCTGCTTCCCCTTTCACACCTCCTCTACCTCTCTTCCCCTCGTTCATCTCTTCTTCCCCTGCTTCCCCTTTCACACCTCCTCTACCTCTCTTCCGCCTCATTCATCTCTTCTTCCCCTGCTTCCCCTTTCACACCACCTCTACCTCTCTTCCCCTCGTTCATCTCTTCTTCCCCTGCTTCCCCTTTCACACCTCCTCTACCTCTCTTCCCCTCGTTCATCTCTTCTTCCCCTGCTTCCCCTTTCACACCTCCTCTACCTCTCTTCCCCTCGTTCATCTCGTCTTCCCCTGCTTCCCCTTTCACACCTCCTCTACCTCTCTTCCCCTCATTAATCTCTTCTTCCCCTGCTTCCCCTTTCACACCTCCTCTACCTCTCTTCCCCTCGTTCATCTCTTCTTCCCCTGCTTCCCCTTTCACACCTCCTCTACCTCTCTTCCGCCTCATTCATCTCTTCTTCCCCTGCTTCCCCTTTCACACCACCTCTACCTCTCTTCCCCTCGTTCATCACTTCTTCCCCTGCTTCCCCTTTCACACCTCCTCTACCTCTCTTCCCCTCGTTCATCTCTTCTTCCCCTGCTTCCCCTTTCACACCTCCTCTACCTCTCTTCCCCTCGTTCATCTCTTCTTCCCTTGCTTCCCCTTTCACACCTCCTCTACCTCTCTTCCCCTCATTCATCTCTTCTTCCCCTGCTTCCCCTTTCACACCTCCTCTACCTCTCTTCCCCTTGTTCATCTCTTCTTCCCCTGCTTCCCCTTTCACACCTCCTCTACCTCTCTTCCCCTCGTTCATCACTTCTTCCCCTGCTTCCCCTTTCACACCTCCTCTACCTCTCTCCCCCTCGTTCATCTCTTCTTCCTCTGCTTCCCCTTTCACACCTCCTCTACCTCTCTTCCCCTCGTTCATCTCTTCTTCCACTCCTTCACCTCCTTCACCCATCCTCTTCCTATCTCCCCCTTAACCTCTTTCACTACTTAATTTTCCTCCCTCTTTCCTGAGGAGGTGCTTCAGAGGCATTCTGGATAATGGAGGGTGAATAGGGTTGAGAGGTGGGTCAGGGGGAAGACGTGACCTCACACACACACACACACACATGTACACACACACACACACACACACTGCTCAAGTAACTACTCAGGGGCCGGTATTCATCTGAAACAATCCAGTCTCTCCCACAAGAGCCTGATTACCTCCTGGAGTAGCTGTGTGTGTGTGTGTGTGTGTGTGTGTGTGTGTGTGTGTGTGTGTGTGTGTGTGTGTGTGTGTGTGTGTGTGTGTGTGTGTGTGTGTGTGTGTGTGTGTGTGTGTGTGTGTGTGTGTGTGTGTGTGTGTGTGTGTGTGTGTGTGTGTGTGTGTGTGTGTGTGTGTGTGTGTGTGTGTGTCCCTTCTCCTCTTAAAACCCCACTTACAGTACTTAGGAAAACCTTGATGGAAGAGAAGAGACCAGCCACTTCAACCACCAGACAGACCAGCCACTTAGTGAAATACTGAGACATTACAAACAGCATCCTCACTTGATTGGCGTAGATACTCAATGGGACAATGGTTCCAAAGATCACATAGTCTTTAAAATGGTGAATCTTATTCTCTGGCACATAGTGAAGCCCAGTGAGTTAATGTGTGTGTATTTTCCCAGTGTGCCACGCGTGTGAGCCTGCATTGCCTGAGGATCACTTGTTACAGGTAATGCTATTTGTCCAGTCTTTTTATAATGCGTTTAAACAACTGGCAAGTTGTACAAGCATGAGAATTATAGAATGATAGAATGACAGAATGACAGAATGACAGAATGATAGAATGACAGAATGACAGAATGACAGACATGACATAATGACATAATGACATAATGACAGAATGACATAATGACATAATGACAGTAGGACATAATGACATAATGACATAATGACATAATGACAGAATGACAGAATGACATAATGACAGTAGGACATAATGACAGTATGACAGAATGACAGAATGACAGAATGACAGTAGGACATAATGACAAAATGAGAGAATGACAAAATGACAGTAGGACATAATGACAGAATGAGAGAATGACAGAATGACAGAATGACAGAATGACAGAATGACAGAATGACAGAATGAGAGAATGACAGAATGACAGAATGATTTATAGTATGACAGAATGAGAAAATGACAGAATGACAGAATGACAGAATGAGAGAAGGACAGAAGGACCGAATGACAGAATGAGAAAATGACAGAATGACAGAATGAGAAAATGACAGAATGACAGAATGAGTAAATGACAGAATGACAGAATGAGAGAATGACAGAATGAGAGAATAGCAGAATGAGAGAATGACAGAATGACAGAATGACAGAATGACAGAATGAGAGAATGACAGAAGGAGAGAATGAGAGAATGACAGAATGACAGAATGACAGAATGACAGAATGACAGAATAAGAGAATGAGAGAATGACAGAATGAGAGAATGACAGAATGACAGAATGACAGAATGACAGAATGAGAGAATGACAGTATGACAGAATGAGAGTATGACAGAATGACAGAATGACAGAATGGCAGAATGACAGATTGAGAGTTTGACAAAATGACATAACGACAGAATGAGAGTATATCAAAAACAATAATAATGAGCAGAAGGGAAAAAAAACACACCTTGCCCAACTCTCTTACATTCTGTCCCTCCTTTCTCCCCTCTCCCTCCTTCACGTTTGACTCTGTTGTTCTTTAGAGAATCCTTATGAAGCGAGGTAGGAGAGGAGTGGAAGGAGAGGAGATAGCATCGCTGACAGCTGAAGGACATTGTCTGGTTCCTATATAAGATAAGATACAGGATCTGAGACAATAGATATCAGGTCTGCAATCACTTCCTACACTGACCGTTAAACGGGACTCTTCATTTTTACATCCTGTCAAAAAGAGCACATGTTCAACTTAGCAAAAAACTAATTTTCCCATCCTATTAAGTGCCAAATAAAGTAACAAGGTTTAGTGTGACAGGGTTGAGCATGTCATGTTAAATCTGTCATGAATCCCATTGTGACAGGGGGAACGGAAGCTTGTTGTCTATAACAGGGTTGACCATGTCATGTCATGTCATGTCATGTCATGTGCCACAGGGTTCAATTCTTGGGACGGCTCTCTTCTCTGTATACATCAATGATGTCGCTCTTGCTGCTGGTGATTCTCTGATCCACCTCTACGCAGACGACACCATTCTGTATTCTTCTGGCCCTTCTTTGGACACTGCGTTAACTTCTCTGTGCTACGGATCCCTTTTACAGGATAATTTTCCTAAACAACCGCTGAATTGCAGGGCACAAAATATTACTAAAAATATTTATAATCATCCAATCACAAGTGAAATATACCAAAACACAGCTTAGCTTGTTGTTAATCCACCTATCGTGTTAGATTTTGAAAATATGCTTTACTGCGAAAGAAATCAAAGCTTTTGTGAGTGTATCAATCAATGCTAGAACAGCTAGCCCCAAATTAGCATGGTCACGAAAGTCAGAAAAGCAATAAAATTAATCGCTTACCTTTGATAATCTTTGGATGTTTGCACTCACGAGACTCCCAGTTACACAACAAATGTTCTTTTTGCTCGATAAATATTACTTTTATAACAAAAAAACGTCATTTGGGTTGCGCGTTATGTTCAGAAAACTACAGCCTCGTTCCGGTCCTGAAAGGCAGAAGAAAATTCCCAAACGTATCAGATTCAAAAATATTACAAAAAATATTTATAATCATGCAATAACAAGTGAAATATACCAAAACACAGCTTAGCTTGTTGTTAATCCACCTATCGTGTCCGATTTTGAAAATATGCTTTGCAGCGAAAGCAAACTAAAGCCTCGTTCCGTACGACGAAATTTCCAAAAAGTATCCGTAATGGTCGTAGAAACATGTCAAATGTTTTTTATAATCAATCCTCAGGTTGTTTTTAACAAACATAATCGATAATATTTCAACCGGACCGTAACCTATTCAATAAGAGAGAAAAAGAAAAATGGAGAGCTACCCTCTCGCGCGCAGGAACTAATCAGAGGACACCTGACTAGTTTTGAAAAAATCTCGCTAATTTTCCAAAATAAAAGCCTGAAACTATGTCTAAAGCATGGTCACAGCCTGAGGAAGCCATTGGGAAAGGAATCTGGTTGATACCCCTTTAAATGGAAGAAAGACGGGCCAGGAAACACAGATAAAAAAAAAAAAGAATCACTTCCGGGTTAGATTTCCTCAGGTTTTCGCCTGCAGAATCAGTTTTGTTATACTCACAGACAATATTTTGACAGTTTGGAAACTTTGGAGTGTTTTCTATCCTAATCTGTAAATTATATGCATATTCTACGATCTGGACCTGAGAAATAGTCCGTTTACCTTGGGAACACTATTTAAAAAAAAAAAAAAAATCTGACCCCTAGCGTCAAGAGGTTAACTAACCTCCAGAGGAGCTTCAATGGCATACAACTCTCCTTCCGTGGCCTCCAACTGCTCTTAAATACAAGTAAAACTAAATGCATGCTCTTCAACCGATCGCTGTCTGCAACCGCCCGCCCGTCCAGCATCACTACTCTGGACGGTTCTAACTTAGCTTCTTATGGCTGCAGTCCCGTTACCGGGATCGATATGACAACAGCCAGTCGAAGTGCAGGGCGCCAAATTCACGTAACAGGGCTGACCTTAAAATGAGGGACGGCAAAACCTTCTTTTTTTTGTTTACATTCAATAAATAATCATCTTCAGAAATTACTTTGTCAAAGCAACAACATAACTGGGTCTTTACAGTGATGGTGAAAAGTTTGAAGAATGTAGTAGTTAAGTGGGTTGAAATCGAACTAGAAGTCACAGAGGGACGTGTCTAAATTCTGAATTTTGGTTTTCCTGACGACTTCAAACTGAATTCTTCTTACATTCCTCAGTCTGAGACGGCCATCATTGAAGTCGTTTGTGTAAATATGAAGGGTGTTGTATAAAACAACGTCATCAGCGATTGGATCATCTCTAACCAATCAGAGTATCAAACCCACTTGTGTTCTGGCTCTAGACCAACCCACCGGTTTCTGGGACCAATCAGAACGCTTAGAATGTGTTTGCATTCTCAAAATTGTTGGGCAGGTACTCAGATCCAGAATTATTACGGAGAAGAAACTAACGTAGAGTAGCATTTGGGCGGTACAAGGGGAGTCAGGCAATAATGGGTAGTCAGGCAATATTGGGTAGTCGGGCAATAATGGGTAGTCGGGCAATAATGGGAGTCAGGCAATAATGGGTAGTCAGGCAATAATGGGTAGTCGGGCAATAATGGGAGTCAGGCAATAATGGGTAGTCAGGCAATAATGGGTAGTCGGGCAATAATGGGAGTCAGGCAATAATGGGTAGTCAGGCAATAATGGGTAGTCAGGCAATAATGAGTAGTCAGGCAATAATGGGTAGTCAGGCAATAATGGGTAGTCTTTATTCATATTAAAAATCTGATATTTATATTTTTCCATGTGGTCATTTTTAAAGGGCACTTCATTTAAAAAAAAAAAAGCTTTTAAAAATGCAATATTTGTGCACAGATTCGACTTAAAATATCAAAGGGAGTCAATTTGTGTAACGTCTCGTATATGTGGTCTTTATTGAACAGAGAGAGAGGACAACATTGTTGAAAGAAATAGAGATTGTGTCAAAGGGCAGATTCAAAACCCATACCGACACCGTAGACGCGTGCTGGAGGCTGAGGTGTCACTGCTAGACCAGCCAGGCCACAGGTTTATGATCATTTTAGTAAACTTAAAAACTCCTTAGGGATTTATATGATTCCTTTATATGATTCCTTTATATGATTCCTTTATATGATTCCATACATATCTCCCTGTCTTCAGAAGCTGAAACTGGAGACTTACATTTCCCTCACTAACTTTAAACGTCAGCTATCTGAGCAGCTAACCGATCGCTGCAGCTGTACATAGTCCGTCTGTAAATAGCCCAACCAATCTACCTACCTCACCCCCCATACTGCTTTACTTTACGTTTCTGCTATTTTGCACACCAGTATCTCTACTTGCTCATCATCATCTGCTCATCTATCACTCCAGTGTTAATCTGCTAATTGTAAATACTCCGCTACTATGGCCTATTTATTGCCATACCTCCTCACGCCATTTGCACACACTGTATATAGACTTTCTTTTTTTTCTATTGTGTTATTGACTGTACGTTTGTTTATATGTAACTCTGTGTTGTTGTTTGTGTCGCACTGCTTTGCTTTATCTTGGCCAGGTCGCAGTTGTAAATGAGAACTTGTTCTCAACTAGCATACCTGGTTAAATAAAGGTGAAATTAAAAATTAAAAATTAAATTCCCGTCACTACCCTCCTCCCTCCCCCCTTCCTCCCCTCCTCCTCCCATCCCCCCCTCCCATCCTCCCCTCATCCCCCCCTCCCATCCTCCCCTCCTCCCCTCCTCCTCCCCTTTTCTTATTTTTCTCCTCCACCTCCTCCTTCCACTTTTCCTCTTCACCCCCATCCTCCTCCCCTCCTCCCCTCCTCCCATCCTCCTCCCCTCCTCCCCTCCTCCCATCCTCCTCCCGTCCTCCCCTCCTCCCGTCCTCCCCTCCTCCCCTCCCATTGAGTACGTACTTCCATCATTATGGTGTTATTATCTTAGAGTTGACTCTGACAGGGAAGAGAGAGAGAACGAGGGACAGCGAGAAGAGTTTAATTGAATTAACTCGTTTTTCAGCTAAGTTGGCAAACTCTGAGTAGCAGCTATTACGGTGTTTAACACAAACACACACACACACACACACACACACACACACACACACACACACACACACACACACACGCGCGCGCGCGCTGCAGTAAATATCTAACATGATTTGAGACACCTGCATCCCACAGCAGCCTTCCCTCATAATGGGTTGGAGGGTCCTTGAGGACCGCATTATCTCACTCACACACTCACATACACAAACACACACACACCAACACACACACACAAACACACACACACCAACACACACACACACTCCTAACCCCTGTGTGTGGGTTGGTTCTTCTATCCTTGTGGGGACCTAAAATCCCCAAAGAGAATAGTAAAAGAAGGACAATTCCCAAGTCCCCATGAGGACAAAGGCTATTTTAAGTTTAGGGATTAGGTTTAGGGTTAGGGCAAAGTTAAACAGTAAAGGGTTAGTGGTTAGGTTTAGGGTTAGGGTTAAGGTTAGGGTTAGGGTTATAGATTAGGGTTAAGTTTAGGGTTTAGGTTTAGGGTTAGGGTTTGGGTTAGGTTAACAGGTTAGGGTTATATTTAGGTTTACGTTAAGGGAAAATAGGATTTTGAATATAAATTAATTGTAGGTCCTCACAAGGATAGAAGAACATAAAACACAGAACAAACAATCGATTCCCATTCAAAATCCTATTTTCATAAACCCCTAACCTTAATCCTAACCCTAATCCTAACCCTAAACCTTTAACCTTAACCCTAAAACTAAACCTAACCCTAAACCTTAACCCCTAGTCCTAACCCTAACCCCTAACCCTGATCCTAACCCTAAACCTAACCCTAAACCTAACCCTAATCCTAACCCTTAACCTTAAACCTAAACCTAACCCTAACCCTAACCCTAATCCTAACCCTAAACCTAACCCTAAACCTAACTCTAAACCTAACCCCTAACCCCTAACCAGTAAGCCTAACCCTAACCCCTAACGGTAACCCTACCCTTAAACCTGTCCCCTAAACCTAAACCTTAACCCCTAAACCTAATTCCTAATCCAAACTCTAAACCTAACCCCTAACCCCTAACCAGTAAGCCTAACCCTAACCCCTAACGGTAACCCTACCCTTAAACCTGTCCCCTAAACCTAAAATACCCATTTTCCTCATGGGGACCGACAAAATGTCCCCACTTGTCCGAATGTTCCTTGTTTTACTATCCTTGCGAGGACCTCTGGTACCCACAAGGATAGTACAACCAAACACAAACAACATAGACACACACACCAATCATCCATCCCACTCACCACTCAGGCAGATGGGTAATCAAGGGCCTAGTAGTGATTAAAGGAACCAGTGGCAGACTGGGACAATTAGTTAGTGTGTGATTAGCTCTTTTTCCCAATAAGAGCTAATGTGTGAATCAAAGTGGAGTTTTCACCAGGTTAGCTTCCAGAGACACAGATTACTAGAGAGCTAAAGAGAGAGTGAGAGAGCGAGAGAGCGAGAGCGAGAGAGCGAGAGAGCGAGAGCCAAAGAGAGAGCGAGAGCCAGAGAGAGAGACAGAGAGACACAGAGAGACACAGAGACACACAGAGACACACAGAGAGAGAGAGAGAGAGCCAGAGCGAGACACAAAGCCAGAGCGATACACAGAGCGAGACACAGAGCCAGAGCGAGACACAGAGCCAGAGAGAGACACAGAGAGAGACACAGAGCCAGAGAGAGACACAGAGAGAGACACAGAGCCAGAGCGAGACACAGAGAGAGACACAGAGCCAGAGCGAGACACAGAGCCAGAGAGAGACACAGAGAGAGACACAGAGCCAGAGCGAGACACAGAGAGAGACACAGAGAGAGACACAGAGAGAGACACAGAGAGAGACACAGAGAGAGACACAGAGCGAGACACAGAGCGAGACACAGAGAGAGACACAGAGAGAGACACAGAGAGAGACACAGAGAGAGACACAGAGCCAGAGCGAGACACAGAGAGAGACACAGAGAGAGACACAGAGAGAGACACAGAGAGAGACACAGAGAGAGACACAGAGCGAGACACAGAGAGAGACACAGAGAGAGACACAGAGAGAGACACAGAGCGAGACACAGAGAGAGACACAGAGAGAGACACAGAGAGAGACACAGAGCGAGACACAGAGAGAGACACAGAGAGAGACACAGAGCGAGACACAGAGCGAGACACAGAGAGAGACTCAGAGAGAGACACAGAGAGAGACACAGAGAGAGACACAGAGAGAGACACAGAGCGAGACACAGAGCCAGAGAGAGACACAGAGAGAGACACAGAGAGAGACACAGAGAGAGACACAGAGCGAGACACAGAGAGAGACATTAGTGCATTCACTGTCAGACCACAGACACCATTGTCAGATCACAGTCAGGTCAAAGTGTTCCTGAAGAAATTAACCAGCAATACTCATTTAAAAACAGCCCAATTTTTTATTTTTATTTTTATTTCACCTTTATTTAACCAGGTAGGCTAGTTGAGAACAAGTTCTCATTTGCAACTGCGACCTGGCCAAGATAAAGCATAGCAGTGTGAACAGACAACACAGAGTTACACATGGAGTAAACAATAAACAAGTCAATAACATGGTAGAAAAAAAGAGAATCTATATACAATGTGTGCAAAAGGCATGAGGTAGGCAATAAATCGAATAATTACAATTTAGCAGATTAACACTGGAGTGATAAATCATCAGATGAACATGTGCAAGAAGAGATACTGGTGTGCAAAAGAGCAGAAAAGTAAATAAATAAAAGCAGTATGGGGGGTGAGGTAGGTAAATTGGGTGGGTAGTTTACAGATGGACTATGTACAGCTGCAGCGATCGGTTAGCTGCTCGGATAGCAGATTTTTAAAGTTGTTGAGGGAGATAAAAGTCTCCAACTTCAGAGATTTTTGCAATTCGTTCCAGTCGCAGGCAGCAGAGAACTGGAAGGAAAGGCGTCCAAATGAGGTTTTAGCTTTAGGGATGATCAGTGAGATACACCTGCTGGAGCGCGTGCTGCGGGTGGGTGTAGCCATCGTGACCAGTGAACTGAGATAAGGCGGCACTTTACCTAGCATAGCCTTGTAGATGACCTGGAGCCAGTGGGTCTGACGACGAACATGTAGCGAGGGCCAGCCGACTAGGGCATACAGGTCGCAGTGGTGGGTCGTATAAGGTGCTTTAGTAACAAAACGAATGGCACTGTGATAAACTGCATCCAGTTTGCTGAGTAGAGTGTTGGAAGCTATTTTGTAGATGACATCGCCGAAGTCGAGGATCGGTAGGATAGTCAGTTTTACTAGGGTAAGTTTGGCGGCGTGAGTGAAGGAGGCTTTGTTGCGGAATAGAAAGCCGATTCTTGATTTGATTTTGGATTGGAGATGTTTGATATGAGTCTGGAAGGAGAGTTTGCAGTCTAGCCAGACACCTAGGTACCTTTAGATGTCCACATATTCTAGGTCGGAACCGTCCAGGGTGGTGATGCTAGTCGGGCGTGCGGGTGCAGGCAGCGAACGGTTGAAAAGCATGCATTTGGTTTTACTAGCGTTTAAGAGCAGTTGGAGGCCACGGAAGGAGTGTTGTATGGCATTGAAGCTCGTTTGGAGGTTAGATAGCACAGTGTCCAAGGAAGGGCCGGAAGTATATAGAATGGTGTCGTCTGCATAGAGGTGGATCAGGGAATCGCCCGCAGCAAGAGCAACATCATTGATGTATACAGAGAAAAGAGTCGGCCCGAGAATTGAACCCTGTGGTACCCCCATAGAGACTGCCAGAGGACCGGACAACATGCCCTCCGATTTGACACACTGAACTCTGTCTGCAAAGTAGTTGGTGAACCAGGCAAGGCAGTCATTAGAAAAACCGAGGCTACTGAGTCTGCCGATAAGAATATGGTGATTGACAGAGTCGAAAGCCTTGGCCAGGTCGATGAAGACGGCTGCACAGTAATGTCTTTTATCGATGGCGGTTATGATGTCGTTTAGTACCTTGAGCGTGGCTGAGGTGCACCCGTGACCGGCTCGGAAACCGGATTGCACAGCGGAGAAGGTACGGTGGGATTCGAGATGGTCAGTGATCTGTTTGTTGACTTGGCTTTCGAAGACCTTAGATAGGCAGGGCAGGATGGATATAGGTCTGTAACAGTTTGGGTCCAGGGTGTCTCCCCCTTTGAAGAGGGGGATGACCGCGGCAGCTTTCCAATCCTTGGGGATCTCAGATGATACGAAGGAGAGGTTGAACAGGCTGGTAATAGGGGGTGCGACAATGGCGGCGGACAGTTTCAGAAATAGGGGGTCCAGATTGTCAAGCCCAGCTGATTTGTATGGGTCCAGGTTTTCCAGCTCTTTCAGAACATCTGCTATCTGGATTTGGGTAAAGGAGCTGGGGAGGCTTGGGCGAGTAGCAGCGGGGGGGGCGGGGCTGTTGGCCAAGGTTGGAGTCGCCAGGAGGAAGGCATGGCCAGCCATTGAGAAATGCTTGTTGAAGTCTTCGATTATCACGGATTTATCGGTGGTGACCGTGTTACCTAGCCTCAGTGCAGTGGGCAGCTGGGAGGAGGTGCTCTTGTTCTCCATGGACTTTACAGTATCCCAGAACTTTTTGGAGTTAGAGCTACAGGATGCGAATTTCTGCTTGAAAAAGCTGGCCTTTGCTTTCCTGACTGACTGCGTGTATTGGTTCCTGACTTCCCTGAACAGTTGCATATCGCGGGGGCTCTTCGATGCTATTGCAGTTCGCCACAGGATGTTTTTGTGCTGGTCGAGGGCAGTCAGGTCTGGAGTGAACCAAGGGCTATATCTGTTCTTGGTTCTGCATTTTTTGAACGGAGCATGCTTGTCTAATATGGTGAGGAAGTAACATTTAAAGAATGACCAGGCATCCTCAACTGACGGGATGAGGTCAATATCCTTCCAGGGTACCCGGGCCAGGTCGATTAGAAAGGCCTGCTCGCAGAAGTGTTTTAGGGAGCGTTTGACAGTGACGAGGGGTGGTCGTTTGACCGCGGACCCGTGGCGGATACAGGCAATGAGGCAGTGATCGCTGAGATCTTGATTGAAGACAGCAGAGGTGTATTTGGAGGGCAGGTTGGTCAGGATAATGTCTATTAGGGTGCCCATGTTTACGGATTTAGGGTTGTACCTGGTGGGTTCCTTGATGATTTGTGTGAGATTGAGGGCATCAAGCTTGGATTGTAGGACTGCCGGGGTGTTAAGCATATCCCAGTTTAGGTCACCTAACAGAACAAACTCTGAAGCTAGATGGGGAGCGATCAATTCACAGATGGTGTCCAGGGCACAGCTGGGAGCTGAGGGGGGTCGGTAGCAGGCGGCAACAGTGAGAGACTTATTTCTGGAGAGATTAATTTTTAAAATTAGAAGTTCGAACTGTTTGGGCATAGACCTGGAAAGTATGACAGAACTTTGCAGGCTATCTCTGCAGTAGATTGCAACTCCTCCCCCTTTGGCAGTTCTATCTTGACGGAAAGTGTTATAGTTGGGTATGGAAATCTCAGAATTTTTGGTGGCCTTCCTAAGCCAGGATTCGGACACGGCAAGGACATCAGGATTGGCAGAGTGTGCTAAAGCGGTGAGTAAGGCAAACTTAGGGAGGAGGCTTCTGATGTTGACATGCATGAGGCCAAGGCTTTTTCGATCGCAGAAGTCAACAAATGAGGGTGACTGGGGACATGCAGGGCCTGGGTTTACCTCCACATCACCCGAGGAACAGAGGAGTAGTAGGATGAGGGTGCGGCTAAAGGCTATCAAAACTGGTCGCCTAGAGCGTTGGGGACAAAGAATAAAAGGAGCAGATTTATGGGCGTGGTAGAATAGATTCTGGGCATAATGTGCAGACAGGGATATGGAGGGGCGCGGGTACAGCGGAGGCAAGCCCAGGCACTGGGTGATGATAAGAGAGGTTGTATCTCTGGACATGCTGGTCTCAATGGGTGAGGTCACCGCATGTGTGGGGGGTGGGACAAAGGGGGTATCAGAGGTACGGAGAGTGGAACTACAGGGTCCATTGCAAACCAAAACAATGATAATGAAAACTAGCCTGAACAACAGTATGCAAGGCATATTGATATTTGAGAGAGACATACAATAAGGCATAAAGTGATTGCAGGTCTTGATTGGGAGAGCTAGCTAAAACAACAGGTAAGATAACAGCAGCAATAACAGGGTGTTAGTCTAACACAGCAACAACAGGTAAAAATGGCGACGACTAGGCAGAGAGGGTCGGATTAACTACACACAGATCCTGAGTTAAAGCACAGAGCCGACAGGTAAAACACAAATAAACAGAATGGAGTACCGTGAATTAATGGACAGTCAAGCATGCATCAGCTATGTAGCCAAGTGATCATAGTGTCCAGGGGGCAGCCGTAGATGGAGCAGAGGAGGCCTCCACTAAGCTAGCACGCGGCGTATAAAGTTAGTAGCCCGGGGGGTGGTCTGCTCAGACGGAGGGGGTCTGCTCAGACGTGGTTGTGTCGACAGAGAATCCAAGCCAGATGGCGATGGCGAAAGAGAGGTTGTGAATTGTAGAATTGTGTTTGCTAACTGGTGCTAGCTTCGTGGCAGTGGCAGTGGCGCTAGCTCTTCAGCTAGCCGGCAGATGGGCCTAGCTCGAGGCTAGCTCAAGGCTAACTGGTGCTTGCTTCGGGACAGAGGTGTTAGCCAGTAGTAGCCACTCGGTTGCAGCTAGCTAGCTGTGATGATACGGTGTAATTGTCCAGAGCTTGCGTCAGGAATCCGGTGATGTGGTAGAGAAAAAGCAGTCCTATATGCTCTGGGTTGATATCGCGCTTGCAGCTAGCCGGCAGATGGGCCTAGCTCGAGGCTAGCTCAAGGCTAACTGGTGCTTGCTTCGGGACAGTGGTGTTAGCCAGTAGTAGCCACTCGGTTGCAGCTAGCTAGCTGTGATGATACGGTGTAATTGTCCAGAGCTTGCGTCAGCAATCCGGTGATGTGGTAGAGAGAAAGCAGTCCTATATGCTCTGGGTTGATATCGCGCTTGCAGCTAGCCGGCAGATGGGCCTAGCTCGAGGCTAGCCCAATAAACTCTACAACCTAGACCAATCGTACAGATAGGTTCCGAATGGGCTCCAAACAGATGGGCTCCGAACAGTGCAGAGAAATTAAATGAAACTGAACTCAAATAAAATTATGAACTCTATGCAGATCTTCAATAACTCACAATACCAAAACAATAAGGAATGTGTCAATTCGGCTACTCTAAACATCAATTGCATGTTCCAAAAAGCAGCATCAAAAGCTAATTTCAGAACCAAGCCACAAGAATTAGCCATAGAAGATGAACTAATTTGGAAAAATTATTTTGATAATCTACACAAAAACATCTCACAAAAAAGAGTTACGTCATACCCAACTGCTCTCCTGATCTCTGGAACCAGGGGCTCATCTCCCCTATCCACAAAAGTGGAGACAAATCAGACCCAAGTAATTACAGGGGAATTTAGTAAATAGCATTATGAATTCAAAAATGCAAACCTTTATTCAAATTTTTTTTTTGTAATGAGTAAATGTCCATATATACACCTTACACACACAGTAATAAATAAACACGTCCACCAAAAAAAAGAGGACAACATTTTTGCTTGCTTTATTGATGTCACGTAGAGTAGGCCAAGAAGGTTAAACTGAAAAACCTAACCTCTATCAAAACAAAAAGATGGCGGAGTAATTCTGTGCAAAGTACTTACGTGCTTCTGGGTGATTATTTACGTAGTGAATCCGGAAGAAAAACAACAGTACTGCCATCTAAAGTATCCAATTTAAGGACAGCTTAAAAACAATGCTGCCCCATCAACAGCTTAAAAACAATGCTGCCCCATCAACAGCTAAAAACAATGCTGCCCCATCAACAGCTAAAAACAATGCTGCCCCATCAACAGATAAAAACAATGCTTCCCCATCAACAGATAAAAACAATGCTTCCCCATCAACAGATAAAAACTATGCTGCCCCATCAACAGATAAAAACAATGCTTCCCCATCAACAGATAAAAACAATGCTTCCCCATCAACAGATAAAAACAATGCTTCCCCATCAACAGATAAAAACTATGCCCCCCCATCAACAGATAAAAACAATGCTGCCCCATCAACAGATAAAAAAAATGCTTCCCCATCAACAGATAAAAACAATGCTTCCCCATCAACAGATAAAAACAATGCTTCCCCATCAACAGATAAAAACAATGCTTCCCCATCAACAGATAAAAACAATGCTGCCCCATCAACAGATAAAAACAATGCTTCCCCATCAACAGATAAAAACACTGCTGCTCCATCAACAGCTCAATCCAAAACGGTTCCCCCCTTGAGGGTTCGGGATCACGTTTTTTGGCCTGGTGGTAGATCGTTCAACACGCCCTTGAGCAGGGCATTGACCCTGCATGCTTCTGTGTGTCACTCTGAATGGGAATCTGTTGGATGACTGGTATGATGTAGTTATTGAGCGGCTTCACTGCAAGTATATTATATGTTTAAAATATTCAAGAAATAATCATAATATATATATTTTTTTTATAATAATAATAACTTATCTAATGTTATCTAGCTAGCTACACCGTAAACGTAGATGAAAAGGGAATACAATGACATCTTTAGTTACAATTGAATGTTTTAATTTTTAATTTTAACTTTATTTAACTAGGCAAGAACAAATTCTTATTTTCAATGACGGCCTAGGAACAGTGGGTTAACTGTCTTGTTCAGAGGCAGAATGACAGATTTTTACCTTGTCGGCTCGAGGATTCAATCTTGCAACCTTTTGGTTGCTCTAACCACTAGGCTACCTGCCACCCCAATGACAGAAGGCCCTACCAAACTAGCTGTGTATCTTATGGGGGGGGGGGGGGTATAGCTATATCTTATGAGATAGTTAGCTAGCTAACTAGCGAGCTAACAATGTCCAAATGTTACCTAACCTAGCTCGCTATCTAGGTGGCTAGCTAGTACTGCTATGTTCAATGTCTAATTTTATTAGCTAGACACAAACAGAACGATGCATAGAATGATCTGCAGAAAAAGGCAATCAATGTCTATTAGCTAACTAACTAGCTTACAGACTAAATTAATAAAGAAACACACATTAACAAAAACTAAACCCTCCTACCTAACTACAAAGAAAATAGAGCGATAGAGAGGAAAAAAAGGAAAGAACTTATAACATACCCTCACCCTTATTAATAACCCAACACATCAATCTCTTCCACATACCGGTACTTAAACAATACATCAACACATGCCTCACTGTTTAATCAACTATATTCTCCGTACACAAACCATTTCCATGCTCGCCGACCAGATGCAATGATGAGTTTAATGTACAACGTCCTAGGCACAACCAAGCAAATACAATCACTTCCTTCCTGATTTGAGCTTTGGAGGGCATATACATGCCTGAAGCCACCTTTTCTGCCACCTCATCTATCATAATAGCTCAAACATTACACTTGGCCTCACCTTCTTCTCCCAGTCGTACTGTCTGAACTAACTTGAATGTGTCTCAGAGTTCCCCAAATGTTTGCATATTTAAATCATTATATAGTTCATATAAGAGTTATGTAATTGTATGAGATTTTTACAGTTGGTCTAGCGTCTGTAGCGCAAAGTGTTAAAGACCTGTATCATTTTGAAAACCAACCGCTTTAGGCTGGCATTGTTGTTTTATGTTTTATTAGTTGTTTTATGCCATTTATGCAATTTATGCCGTTGTTTTATGCCATTTTATATAGTTCTAATGCACAGTAATAATGTTTGGTGGCAGGATTGTTGGTATTATCCGACCTTCCAGGAAAACCCCACTGGAAATTAATTTAAAAAAAAACAATGTTTTAAGTTAAATATTAGCTTTTGTCTGAAGCCGAAAAAGACAGGAAATTCAAAAAGCTAATTTGAGCCATGCGCTAACAAGGCTTTTCAGCATCAGCAGCTTCACTTCTGCTACGGTAACGTAGCTTTATTGATATACTGTCGTCCACATTGGATGGGTTGATTAGGAATAACTATTGTAAAGTGGTTGTTCCACTGGATATCATAAGGTGAATGCACCAATTTGTAAGTCGCTCTGGATAAGAGCGTCTGCTAAATGACTTAAATGTAATGTTAAATGAATAAAACCTTCTCTTACACAGCCTAATACATACTCTTAGAGTTGGTTTACCCCATTCATGTATTTGGTAATGTAATGTAAACTTGCTTTTTCAGGTAAGAAACAGGTGAAATCTGCCATGTGGCAATCTGTTTAATCTTTGAGAATTTGGCAATCTGTGTGGCAATCTGTTTAATCTTGAAGAATTTTACGTGTACCCAGGGTGGGCCCTGGGACACAGGTTGGGAAACCCTGACCTATAGGACTGAATCTTCAACGCTTTTCTATGGGTTTCTTTCTTTTATTTGATAACATTCACAGTCAGTCTCCAGTTTTGGCGGCCATTGTGTCTCAAAAAAAGGAGGTACGGTTTAAAAGTTCACTACACACTATACACACTACACACACACACACACACACACACACACACACACACACACACACAGTCTCTTCCTGTCCTCATCCAGCGTGGTGTTACAGACATGTTTTCCATCTTCTTTTCTCCTCTGTCTTGTTCTTTCGCTCTGCAAACTAGTGGAAAACAGGAAGGATCTCTGATAGACCAAGAGGCCCAGTGTGTGTGTGTGTGTGTGTGTGTGTGTGTGTGTGCATGTGTAAGCGTGTGTGTGTGTGTGTGAGCGTGTGTGCGGGAACGTGCATTCGTGTGTGTTGTTTGTGTGTGCGTGTGTGTGCGTGTGTGTTTATGTCTGTTTGTGCTGTGTGTGTGTGTTTGTGTGTGTGCGCATGTGTTGTGTTTATGTTTGAGTGTGTGTGTGTGTGTGTGTGTTGTGTCTGTGTGTGTTAGAGACAGGCTGGTTAGCTGTGGAGCAATACCAGGGAGGAAGGTCAGGTCTTGGTGTTGAAAAGTGTTTCCAGGTTACTGAGGGGTCACTGTTGTGACTACAGGATGTAATAAAATAGCAGCAGTGTCCACCTATCCGCTTACACACACACACACACACACACACACACACACACACACACACACACACACACACACACACACACACACACAGGTCAGTTATTACACAGCAGAAGTGTAGACATTGTTAGAGACCTCCCCTACATCATGCCCTCCAGGCTCTGAAGGATGCAGCTGCTCTGACGCCACACACACACACACACACACACACACACACACACAGACAGACAGACAGACAGACAGACAGGCAGACAGACAGACAGACAGACAGACAGACAGACAGACAGACAGACAGACAGACAGACAGACAGACAGACAGACAGACAGACAGACAGACAGACAGACAGACAGACAGACAGACACACGGACAGACAGACACACGGACAGACAGACACACGGACAGACAGACACGGACACACACGGACAGACAGACAGACAGACACGGACACACACGGACACACAGACACACACACACACACAGTTGAAGTCGGAAGTTTACATACACTTAGGTTGGAGTCATTAAAACTTGTTTTTCGATCACTCCACAAATCTCTTGTTAACAAACTATAGTTTTGACAAGTCGGTTAGTTGACTGTGCCTTTAAACAGCTTGAAAAATTCCAGAAAATTGTGTCATGGCTTTAGAAGCTTCTGATAGGCTAATTAACATAATTTTAGTCAATTGGAGGTGCACCTGTGGATGTATTTGAAGGCCTAGTTTCAAACTCAGTGCCTCTTTGCTTGAATTCATGGGAAAATCTAAAGAAATCAGCCAAGACCACAGAAATAAATTGTAGGGTTAGGGTTAGGGTTAAAGTTAGGGTTAAGTTAAATAATTTCAAGGCAATGCTACCAAATACTAAATGAGTGTATGTGAACTTCTGACCCACTGGGAATGTGATGAAAGAAATAAAAGCTGAAAGAAATAATTCTCTCTACTATTATTCTGACATTTCACATTCTTAAAATAAAGTGGTGATCCTAGCTGACCTAAGACAGGGAATTTTCACGAGGATTCAATTTCAGGAATTGTGAAAAACTGAGTTTAAATGTATTTGGCTAAGGTGTATGTAAACATCCGTTTTCAACTATAGCATCTGCACACACGCACACACACACACAAACACACACACTCAAGCACACACATGTGCACGCACACACACACACCTCTCCCTCAACGTCAGCAAGACAAGGGAGCTGATAGTGGACTACAGGAAGTGGAGGGGCGAGCACGCCCCCCCATCCACATCGAAGGAGTTGTAGCGGACTACAGGAAGTGGAGGGCCGAGCACGCCCCCCATCCACATCGAAGGAGCTGTAGCAGACTACAGGAAGTGGAGGGCCGAGCACGCCCCCCCCATCCACATCGAAAGAGTTGTAGCGGACTACAGGAAGTGGAGTGCCGAGCACGCCCCCCCATCCACATCGAAGGAGCTGTAGCGGACTACAGGAAGTGGAGGGCCGAGCACGCCCCCCCATCCACATCGAAGGAGCTGTAGCGGACTACAGGAAGTGGAGGGCCGAGCACGCCCCCCCCATCCACATCGAAGGAGTTGTAGCGGACTACAGGAAGTGGAGGGCCGAGCACGCCCCCCCATCCACATCGAAGGAGTTGTAGCGGACTAGAGGAAGTGGAGGGCCGAGCACGCCCCCCCCCATCCACATCGAAGGAGCTGTAGCGGACTACAGGAAGTGGAGGGCCGAGCACGCCCCCCATCCACATCGAAGGAGCTGTAGCGGACTACAGGAAGTGGAGGGCCGAGCACGACCCCCCATCCACATCGAAGGAGCTGTAGCGGACTACAGGAAGTGGAGGGCCGAGTACGCCCCCCATCCACATCGAAGGAGCTGTAGCGGACTACAGGAAGTGGAGTGCCGAGCACCCCCCCCCCCATCCACATCGAAGGAGTTTTAGCGGACTACAGGAAGTGGAGTGCCGAGCACGCCCCCCATCCACATCGAAGGAGTTGTAGCGGACTACAGGAAGTGGAGTTGTAGTGATGTGTTCACTATTATTCAACAATGTAGAAAATAGAAAAATAAAGTAAAACCCTTGAATGAGTAGGTGTGTCCAAACTTTTGACTGGTACTGTACATATATATATATATATATATATGTAATTCTTTTTTTTTACATGTATTAAACCACATATTTTTGGCATGAAATAGTCTCCATATATACAGTGCATTCGGAAAGTATTCAGCTCCCTTGGCATTGTTACGCTCGCTAGATGAATTAGACCAAGGTGCAGCGGGGTAGGCGAACATCTTACTTTTATTTAAAACGATCACCAAAAAAACACCAAAATACAAAAAAACGAACGTAAAGTTCTGCAGGCTATAGAGCAACTAACAAAATCAAGATCCCACAAACTAAGGTGGAAAACAGGCTGCCTAAGTATGATCCCCAATCATAGACAACGATAGACAGCTGCCTCTGATTGGGAACCATACACGGCCAACATAGAAATAGAACACATAGATTTCCCACCCTAGTCACACCCTGACCTAACCAAAATAGAGAATAAAAGGATCTCTAAGGTCAGGGTGTGACAGACATTCTAAAATGAATTAAATGTACTTCCCCCCTTCATCAATCTACATACAACACCTGATAAAAACAAAGCAAAAACTGGTTTTTAGAATGTTTTGCTAATTTATACAGGAAAAAACTGAAAATATAATACATTTACATGAGAATTCAGTCCCTTTACTCAGTACTTTGTTGAAGCACCTTTGTCAGCGATTACAGCCTCGAGTCTTCTTTGGTATGACGCTACAAGCTTCGCACACCTGTATTTGGGGAGTTTCTCCCATTCTTCTCTGCAAATCTTCTCAAGCTTTGTCAGGTTGAATAGGGAGCATCGCTGCACAGCTATTTTCAGGTCTCTACAGAGATGTTCGATCCGGGTAAAGTCCGGGCTCTGGCTGGGCCACTAAAGGACATTCAGAGACTAGTTCAGAAGCCACTCCTGCATTGTCTTGGCTCTGTGCTTAGGGTCGTTGTCCTGTTGGAAGGTGAACCTTCACACCAGTCTGAGGTCCTGAGCACTCTCTAGCAGGTTTTCAACAAGGATCTCTCAGTACTTTGCTCCGTTAATCTTTCCCTCGATCCTGACTAGTCTCCCAGTCCCTTGCGCCTAAAAACATCCCCAGAGCATGATGCTGCCACCATGCTTCACCGTAGGGATGGTGCCAGGCTTCCTCCAGACGTGATGCTTGGCATTAAGACCAAAGAGTTCAATATTGGTTTCATCAGACCAGAGTATCTTGCCTCTCATGGTGTCAGAGTCCTTTAGGTGCCTTTTGGCAAACTCATGTGCCTTTTACTGAGTAGTGGCTTCCGTCTGGCCACTCTACAATAAAGGCCTGATTTGTGGAGTGCTGCAGAGATGGTTCTCCTTCTGGAAGGTTCTCCCACCTCCACAGAGGAACTCTGGAGCTGTCAGAGTGACCATTGGGTTCTTGGTCACCTCCCTTACCAAGGCCCTTCTTCCCCGATTGCTCAGTTTGGCCGGGCAGCCAGCTCTAGGAAGATTCTTGGCGGTTCCAAACTTCTTCCATTTAAGAATGATGGAGGCCACTGTGTTCTTGGGGACCTTCAATGCTGCAGAAATGTTTTGGTACCCTTCCTCAGATCTGTGCCTTGACATAATCCTGTCTCAGAGCTCTACGGACAATTCCTTCGACCTCATGGCTTGGTTTTTGGACCTATCGGACCTTATATAGACAGGGTGCCTTTCCAAATCATGTCCAATCAATTAAATTTACCACAGGTGGACTCCAATCAAGTTATATAAACATTGACCATGATCAATGGAAACAGGATGCACCTGAGCTCAATTTCGAGTCTCATACCAAAGGGTCTGTCTGAATACTTATGTATATAAGGTATATTTCTTATTATTATTTTTTTTATAAATTTGCAAAAATGTCTAAAAACCTGTTTTTGCTTTGACATTATGGGGTATTATGTGTAGATTGATGAGGATTTTTTCTTTATTTAATCCATTTTAGAATAAGGCTGTAACGTAAAATTATTTGGAAACAGTCAAGGGGTCTGAATACTTTCAGAATGCACTATATGCGTAAATGTATTTTGCAACACAGGCGGTGTGGTCAGCATGTAAGTTAGTGTATCTTAGACAAAATAATCACATTAGCCTCTGAGGTTCAACCCCCGTGTCTAGGACACAACTATCTAGTGGATTTAGCGACGGTGGTACCAGCTAACTCATGTCTGACTACAACAGTGTACTAACTAGCATCAACAAACTCAAACCAACCATAGCGAAACATGTCACAGTTGGTTGCGTAGTGTCATGGCGTCATCGGCCTGAATCCAATCCAATCTCGAGCCAGTCAGTCTACATCTGTAAAGTATAGAATTAGCAATTACAATAACAATTAGCTTCCGAAAGAGATGACATGTTATTTCACAAGATGTGTTTATAATTGAGAGATGATGACAATCATTGACCCTGTTTTTCTGCTAGAACAAAGTGCACAGTTGGGTGCCTGACTGATCCCCCTTGGTCCTGAACGGATGCCGGAACCTACCAGACGTAGTTAAAGGTGGGTATCATACCATGTCCAGCAATGTGATTGCAATGGTTTAGCGACCTCCCAAAAAATGATTTAAATTCACTGTTCACTTGCTATTTCCACAGCTTGTCAAGGCAAGACCTCAGAATAAAAGTGTGTCAAGCCAGACAAGTACCCTCGTGACACCTCCTCAGTTGTTGCCAGTCTCCCTCAACTCCTATGATAGAAGTATCCTCGTGACACCTCCTCCGTTGTGTCCAGTCTCCCTCAACTCCTATGATAGAAGTACCATCGTGACACCTCCTCCGTTGTTACCAGAGTCTCCCTCAACTCCTATGATAGAAGTACCATCGTGACACCTCCTCCGTTGTGTCCAGTCTCCCTCAACTCCTATGATAGAAGTACCCTCGTGACACCTCCTCCGTTGTGACCAGTCTCCCTCAACTCCTATGATAGAAGTACCCTCGTGACACCTCCTCCGTTGTGACCAGTCTCCCTCAACTCCTTTGAAAAGGACACGCCATCGTGAGCCCTTTGATAGTGACCTGAGTTACTGCCCTGATGGCACAGACGGCTTCATCAACAACGACAGGTGATATGTGTTATGTGAAGAAGTTCAATTCAGAAATACCCGGCTTCATAACATAGAAGGCTAATTCCCCAGCCAAGCATATACAAATAGTAGAGTTGTTTTGGTTGTGAATGTGCATTAGCAAAAATCTTTGTCCTTTCTTTAGAACAAAATGCAATTTACCACTTGCCTGTCTATTATTTCACCCTGTCACAGGCCCTCCCAGTTCTCATAAGAATACCTGCTGCAGTTGTTTGAGAGATGTCCAGTTTGCAGCCAAACATGCAGCATAGGGAAGACCAGCAAGGGGGCCTTCATCAGTATCACGAAGACATGCCCTCACTGTGAACATTCCTACAAATAGAACAATCAGCCACAAGTATCTGTCCAGCAACCTTAACCGGTCAGTGGCAACAGCTTTCACAGGCTCATAATTTGTACAAACACAGAAGGGAACCCACTTCAGTACTTTGATACATTTGTGAAAAATAATTGATGTAAACTGACATTATTTGTTGCTTATTTTCAACTTTTAAGATATAAACTAGCCTGGTTTAAAAGCTTCCTCCGGCATCTCACCGTACATCTGCCTGTAGTTATTGAAGTCCACCTGCAGGAAGTTTGTTTGCTGTGATTGAGTGGAGGGGAAACAGCTGGGTTCTAACAGATGGGTGTGTCTTGATGGTGGCAAGGAAACACCTAAGAAATATTCACATCAAGCCACACCCCCAAAACCAACTCACGTTTGGCTTCTGTCATGGCCGCCAGCATTTCTATGAATGTATTTTTTGTATTAAACCTTTATTTAACTAGGCAAGTCAGTTAAGAACAAATTCTTATTTACAATGACGGCCTACCAAAAGGCCTCCGGGGGCTGGACGGGGGCTGGGATTAAAAATACAAATAAATTAAATAAACATATAGGACAAATCTCACATCACGACGAGAGACAACACGACACTACATAAAGAGAGACCGAAGACAACAAGGATCAAGCCAAAAACCAGTGGGTCCAGTTCCCCTTTAAGGGTTAAGATTAGCACTGGGATTGAACACACTGTGCGCCAGAGCTCCCATCCACCATCCCTGTCCACAGGCTTCTCCCAACGTCCTCGGGTCAGGGACAGACATCCAGTTTCGAAGCGAATCTTGAGCAACCAGGCTGCTGTCGTACCCCAACTTTCACATGCTTCAATAAATAAAAGGGAGATACATGAATAAAAACACAAGCGGTGACTTGAGTTGTCTCGTGTGTGTCTTGTCTCACCTGTGTCCGTCTGGTCCAGGGTTAGGGGTGTAGAGTAGTGTCCACTCCTGAGGCCTACATGAGTCGGAAGCCTGGGGCTGTCCTGCAGGCTGTGGCCATCTGGGGGAGGCTTTATGCTGGGAAGACGCTAAATTAAAGATTGGAGGATGTGTCAGTCTGGAAGGCCAGGGCCACTGGAGCACAGGAAGTCTCTCTCTGTCTCTCTGTCTCTCTGTCTCTCTGTCTCTCTCTCTCTCTCTCTCTCTCTCTCTCTCTCTCTCTCTCTCTCTCTCTCTCTCTCTCTCTCTCTCTCTCTCTCTCTCTCTCTCTCTCTCTCTCTCTCTCTCTCTCTCTCTCTCTCTCTCTCTCTCTCTCTCTCTCTCTCTTTGTCTCTCGCTCTCTCTCTCACTTTGTTCATTCTGATCTTCTCTAAGAAATACACGACATTCACTCACACACTTCCATACTTGGAAACCTGGAAACACTTTTCAACACCAAGACCTGACCTTCCTCCCCTGGTATTGCTCCACAGCTAACCAGCCTGTCTCTAACACACACAGACACAACACACACACACACACACACACACACACACACACACACACACACACACACACACACACACACACACACACACACACACACACACACACACACACACACACACACACACACACACACACACACACACACACACACACACACACACACACACACAAACACCAATAGCGCCGATAGACATGACCACCTTGTTTCAGGGTCCTAAGCAACTTTTGTAAAATGTTACTTATTAGCCCAAAATGTTATTTTCATTATTACATACAGCCGGAAGAACTTGTGGATATCAGAGAGGTGGAAACTCACCAGCATTTCGACCAGGAATACGACTTTTCTGAATTGGATCCTTTGTTCGTACCGTCGAAGGAGAATTGAACTTATCCCAGACGCTGCTCCAAAACACTACCAGCGGAGAAGAGGTATTCGAAGTGGACTTTTAGTCCAATTCAGGAGGCGTGCACGCCATCCACCACCGGTACAGAGATAAAGTGGAGTCGCAATTCATCAGCTCAGACACAAGAAGTATGTGACAGGGACTCCAGACAATCCCGGATTATTAATAAGAGAAAACCGCTAACTTCGCAGACACCAACGTCTTGCTCCCGGACATGCTAAACACCTTCTTCGCCCGCTTTTAGGATAACACAGCGTCGCCCACACATGCCGATCCCAAGGACTGTTAGCACTCGTTCTCCGTGGCCGATGTGAGTACGACATTGTAGCGCGTTAACCCTCGTAAGGCTGCCGGCCCAGACGGCATCCCAAGTCGCGTACCTCAGAGCATGTACAGACCAGCTGGCTGGAGTGTTAACGGACATATCAAATCTCTCACTATCCCAGTCTACTGTTCCCACATGCTTCAAGATGGCCACCATTGTTCCTGTACCCAAGAAAGCAAAGGTAACTCAACTAAATGACTATTGCCCTGTAGCACTCACTTCTGTCATCATGAAGTGCTTTGAGGAGCTATTTAAGGAGCATATCATTTCCACCTTACCCGACACCCTAAACCCACTGCAATTTGCATTCCACCCAAATAGATCCACAGATGATGCAATCGCCATCGCACTGCACACTGCCCTATCCCATCTGGACAAGAGGAATACCTACGTAAGAATACTGTTCATTGACTAGAGCTCAGCATTCAACACCATAGTACCCTCCAAGCTCAACATTAAACTCGGGGCCTTGGATCTCAACCCCGCCCTGTGCAACTGAGTTCTGGACTTCATGACCGGCCTCCCACAGGTGGTGAAGGAAGGCAACAACACCTCCACTATTCTGATCCTCAACACTGGAGCCCCACAAGGGTGTGTGTTCAGCCCCCTCGTGTACTCCCTGTTTACCCATGACTGCGTGGCCATGCACATCTCCAACTCAATCATCAAGTTTGCAGACAACACAACAGTAGTAGGCCTGATTACCAACAACAATGAGACAGCCTACAGGGAGGAGGTGAGGGCCCTAAGAGTGATGCCAGGAAAATAACCTCTCCCTCAACAAAACGAAGGAGCTGATTGTGGACTTCAGCAGACAGCAGAGGGAGCACTCCCACATCAACATCGTCAGTGCCGTAGTGGAGAAGGGTAAAAGCTTCAAGTTCCTCTGCGTACACATCACTGACAATCTGAAATTGTCCACCTACACAGACAGTGTGGTGAAAAAGGCTCAACAGCGCCTCTTCAACCTCAGGAGCCTGAAGAAATTTGGCTTGGCACCTAAGACCCTCACAAACTTTTAGCTACTGCACCACTGAGAGCATCCTGTCAAGCTCTATCACCGCCTGGTACGGCAACTGCACCAGAGGGTGGTGCGGTCAGTCCAATGCATCACGGGGAGCACACTGCCTGCCCTTCAGGACATCTACAGCACCCGGTGTCACAGGAAGGCCAAAAAGATCATCAAGGACAACAACCACCCGAGCCACTGCCTGTTCACCACGCTATCATTCAGAAGGTGAGGTCAGTACAGGTGCATCAAAGCAGGGACAAAGAGACTGAAAAACAGCTTCCATCTCAAGGCCATCAGCCTGTTATAGCTATCACTAGCCGGCCTCCACCCAGTACCCTGCCCTGAACCTAGTCACTGTCACCAGCCGGCAACCGCTCATCCCTGCACCTTGAAGGCTGATGACCTATGTACATAGACTTGGAACACTGGTCATTTTAATAATGGAACACTGGTCACTTTAATGATGTTTACATACTGTTTTACCCACGTCATATCTATGTACTGTTTTCTGGTCAAGTCCATCCTATTCAACTATTGCTGTACATATACTATTCTATCCTAATTATTCTACCAATATACTACATATCTACTACATATTCTATCCACATACTGCCCTCAAATGTTTATACTCCGGACTCCGACATTGCTTGTCCTAATATTTCTATATTTCCTAATTCCATTCTTGTACTTTTAGATGTATTGTGTATTGTTAGATATTACAGCACTGTTGGAGCTAGGAACACAAGCATTTCACTACACCCTCAATAACATCTGCTAAACGTGTATGCGACCAATACAATTTGATTTGATTTGCACAGCACAGCACAGCACAGCACACACACACACACACACACACACACACACACACACACACACACACACACACACACACACACACACACACACACACACACACACACACACACACACACACACACACACACACACACACACACACACACACACACACACACACACACACACACACACACACACACACACACAGCATTAACCCTGTGGTTCTTCTCCTTCCTACCGTTTAATTCTCAAGCGAGGGACTGAAGCATCTTTTCTTAATTTAACAGCAGTATACTTTGTAGTCTAGGGCCCATAAAGACTAGCGATCTAATGGGCTAAATACCGGTGAACTAAATCCAGTGGTTGGACAAGGGAGACAACGAACATTAAGTCACTACAAGATAGACTAGCCAATACCGCCCGCATCATGTTTATGTTCTACCACTGCTGTCATGATATGATGAGGTTATTATTGCTATGTTCTATCACTGCTGTCATGATGTGATGTGGTTATTATTGCTATGTTCTATCACTGCTGTCATGATATGATGAGGTTATTATTGCTATGTTCTATCACTGCTGTCATGATATGATGAGGTTATTATTGCTATGTTCTACCACTGCTGTCATGATATGATGAGGTTATTATTGCTATGTTCTACCACTGCTGTCATGATATGATGAGGTTATTATTGCTATGTTCTATCACTGCTGTCATGATATGATGTGGTTATTATGGCTATGTTCTATCACTGCTGTCATGATATGATGAGGTTATTATTGCTATGTTCTACCACTGCTGTCATGATATGATGAGGTTATTATTGCTATGTTCTACCACTGCTGTCATGATATGATGAGGTTATTATGGCTATGTTCTACCGCTGCTGTCATGATATGATGAGGTTATTATTGCTATGTTCTATCACTGCTGTCATGATATGATGTGGTTATTATGGCTATGTTCTATCACTGCTGTCATGATATGATGAGGTTATTATTGCTATGTTCTACCACTGCTGTCATGATATGATGAGGTTATTATTGCTATGTTCTACCACTGCTGTCATGATATGATGAGGTTATTATGGCTATGTTCTACCGCTGCTGTCATGATATGATGAGGTTATTATTGCTATGTTCTATCACTACTGTCATGAAATGCTGTGGTTATTATTGCTATGTTCTATCACTGCTGTCATGATATAATGTGGTTATTATGGCTATGTTCTATCACTGCTGTCATGATATGATGTGGTTATTATGGCTATGTTCTACCACTGCTGTCATGATATGATGAGGTTATTATTGCTATGTTCTATCACTACTGTCATGATATGATGAGGTTATTATTGCTATGTTCTACCACTGCTGTCATGATATGATGAGGTTATTATGGCTATGTTCTACCGCTGCTGTCATGATATGATGAGGTTATTATTGCTATGTTCTATCACTACTGTCATGATATGCTGTGGTTATTATTGCTATGTTCTATCACTGCTGTCATGATATAATGTGGTTATTATGGCTATGTTCTACCACTGCTGTCATGATATGATGTGGTTATTATTGCTATGTTCTACCACTGCCTTCATGATATGATGAGGTTATTATTGCTATGTTCTACCACTGCTGTCATGATATGCTGTGGTTATTATTGCTATGTTCTACCACTGCTGTCATGATATGATGAGGTTATTATGGCTATGTTCTACCGCTGCTGTCATGATATAATGAGGTTATTATTGCTATGTTCTATCACTACTGTCATGATATGCTGTGGTTATTATTGCTATGTTCTACCACTGCTGTCATGATATGATGTGGTTATTATTGCTATGTTCTATCACTGCTGTCATGATATGCTGTGGTTATTATTGCTATGTTCTATCACTGCTCTCATGATATGATGTGGTTATTATGGCTATGTTCTATCACTGCTGTCATGATATAATGTGGTTATTATGGCTATGTTCTACCACTGCTGTCATGATATGCTGTGGTTATTATTGCTATGTTCTATCACTGCTGTCATGATATAATGTGGTTATTATGGCTATGTTCTACCACTGCTGTCATGATATGCTGTGGTTATTATTGCTATGTTCTATCACTGCTGTCATGATATAATGTGGTTATTATGGCTATGTTCTATCACTGCTGTCATGATATGATGTGGTTATTATCATTATAATGACATTAAATCCATTATGTTCGGTTCCATACAGGCCACCAATACAGCAGTCTATAATATCAGCTGTTCACACAATGATCTGACACTGAAGTATCATACTTAAAGACAGACAAAGCCTCCCTCTCTCCATTTCTCTCTCTCTCGTTCTTTCTCTGTCTCCTTTCACTTAATTTACACCTCTCTCAACAGCTATCTTCTTTCTCTTTTTTTCTCTGTCTCTTTTCACTTCATCTCCACCTCTCTCTACAGCTATGTTTTCTCTGTCTTTCTGTCGCCTTTCCCTTCATCTCCACCTCTCTCTACAGCTATCCTCTCTCTATATTTTCTCCCTCTATCACCTCTCACCACTTTCTCTTCTCTCTCATCTCCACTGTCATCAAAAACAATGTTATGTGTGTATTGTGTCTGTGTGTATTGTGTATTGCGTCTGTGTGTATATGTGTGTTTTGTGTGCGTGTGCGTGTGTGTGTGCGTGTGTGTGTGTGTATTTGAAAATGTGTTGAGGGTGTGTGGGTGGAGGAGAGTGTGTGTGTTTTGCATGTGAATGGATTCTGAAGAGGCTTTTTTGTGTCTCTGTAGTGCTCAGGACAAACAGCTAGTCCTCAGACAGTGTTAACGCCTCCCCAATAATGTCTGTGTGTGTGTGTGTGTGTGTGTGTGTGTGTGTGTGTGTGTGTGTGTGTGTGTGTGTGTGTGTGTGTGTGTGTGTGTGTGTGTGTGTGTGTGTGTGTGTGTGTGTGTGTGTGTGTGTGTGTGTGTGTGTGTGTGTGTGTGTGTGTGTGTGTCTATGTACACTCAACAACGGTTCTTCTTAGATCCTTAAAGTTCTCTGAAGAACCTTCGGGTTCTTGTCACTGGAAATGGCCCCCAAAAGGTTCATCAAGGAACCTCCTTAGTTGGTGGGGGGTTCTTGCAGGAACCTAACTGCCCAACTGAAACATTTGGATTTGAATTTGAAAGGACAGCAGGTGAAGGAACTTGACTGCAAAATGTAAAGATCTACATTTTTAAGGCTGGGGGGAAGTATTGAGTAGCTTGGATGAATAAGGTGCCCAGAGTAAACTGCCTGCTACTCAGTCCCAGAAGCTAAGATATGCATATTATTAGTATATTTGGATAGAAAACACTCTGAACAGTTTCTAAAACTGTTTGAATGATGCCTGTGAGTATAACTGAACTCATATGGCAGGCAAGAACCTGAGAAAAAATCCAACCAGGAAGTGGGAAATCTGAGGTTTGTAGTTTTTCAACTCATTGCCTTTCTAATATACAGTGTCTATGGGGTCATATTGCACTTCCTAAGGCTTCCACTAGATGTCAACAGTCTTTAGAACCTTGTTTGAGGCTTCTACTGTGAAGTGAGAGAGAATGAGAGTTGTTTAAACCAGAGGTCTGGCAGAGTGCCATGAGCTCAGTTTCGCACACGCCCGTGAGAGTTAGCTGCGTTCCATTGCATTTCTAAAGACAAAGACAAATGTTTCTCCGGTTGAAACATTATTGAAGATTTATGTTAAAAACATCCTAAAGATTGATTCTATACATCGTTTGACATGTTTCTACGAACTGTAACGGAACCTTTTGACTTTTCGTCTGGACCTAGTGCTCGCGCCTCATGAATTTGGATTTGTGAACTAAACGCGCGAACAAAAAGGAGGTATTTGGACATAAATTATGGACTTTATCGAACAAATCAAACATTTATTGTGGAACTGGGATTCCTGGGAGTGCATTCTGATGAAGATCATCAAAGGTAAGTGAATATTTATAATGCTATTTCTGACTTCTGTTGACTCCACAACATGGCGAGTATCTGTATGGCTTGTTTTTGTGTCTGAGCGCCGTACTCAGATTATTGCATGGTGTGCTTTTTCCGTAAAGTTTTTTTGAAATCTGACACAGCGGTTGCATTAAGGAGAAGTGGATCTATAATTCCATGTATAACACTTGTATTTTCATCAACATTTATGATGAGTATTTCTTTAAATTGATGTTGCTCTCTGCAAAATCACCGGATGTTTTGGAAGCAAAACATTACTGACCATAACGCGCCAAGGTAAACTGAGATTTTTGGATATAAATATGAACGGTATCGAACAAAACATACATGTATTGTGTAACATTTAGTCCTATGAGTGTCATCTGATGAAGATCATAAAAGGTTAGTGATTAATTTTATCTCTATTTCTGCTTTTTGTGACTCCTGTCTTTGGCTGGAGAAATGGCTGTGTTTTTCTGTGACTAGTTGCTGACCTAACATAATCGTTTGGTGTGCTTTCGTCGTAAAGCCTGTTTGAAATCGGACACTGTGGTGGGATTAACAACAAGTGTATCTTTAAAATGGTGTCAAATACTTGTATGTTTGAGGAATTTTAACTATGAGATTTCTGTTGTTTGAATTTGGCGCCCTGCACTTTCACTGGCTGTTGTCATATCGATCCCGTTAACGGGATTTCAGACGTAATACATTTTAAGGTAAGGTTTGTCCCTTGTATGATCTAAATTAATATTGTTTTATGATGATACCATCTGTCTTTTCATATTTGTGCAAACCTTTATAAAACAGAAAATGGACACAATTCAATGGATATCAATCAACAAAGAGGTAAGAATATGTGGGCTATAAGAATATGTTGAAGGCTAGCTGTATTGGGTGCAGAATTGAACTGAACTGCTCACTTTTGTGTCTCTGTGTAACGGCTTTCTTCTTCCTCCTCTGATGAGGAGTAGTAGGAAGGATCGGAAGACCAATGCGCAGCGTGGTACGTATCCATAATGACTTTTAATGAGAATGAATACGACAAAATACAAACTAACAAAGTGAAACAAAATGAAAACCGAAACAGTCCCGTAACGTGAAACACACAAACACTAAACAGGAAATAAACACCCATGAAACCCAGGTGGAAAAAGGCTACCTAAGTATGATTCTCAATCAGAGACAACTAACGACACCTGCCTCTGATTGAGAATCATACCAGGCCAAACGAAAAAACCAACATAGACAAACGAACATAGATTACCCACCCAACTCACGTCCTGACCACACTAAAACAAAGAAATAACAAAAGAACTATGGTCAGAACGTGACACTCTGTCTGCAGGTATACAGACGAGGAGGCATACAAAGGTATGTCAATTGGTATTGGTATGTTATGCAGATTACATGCACCATCCTCCCTTACCTCTTCAATCAATATCCCATAGGCCTTTACATGATGGACATGGGATGTGTTTGAAAACCATTATCAAAAAAAAAAACAAGGTATGAAGACTGTCATGTGTATGTCGTGTTACTCATCTGTATAATTACTATCTTTGGGGGATTCACAGACTTTACCCTCCCTACACCTCTGATGAATATAACAGGAATCCTGTTCAATCACCATGCACTACAAAATCATTCTGGCTGTGGATACGGAGATCATCAACACAGTAACATCAACACAGTAACATCAATACAGTATCATCAACACATTAACATCAACACAGTAACATCAACACAGTATCATCAACACATTAACATCAACACAGTAACATCAACACAGTAACATCAACACAGTATCATCAACACAGTATCATCAACACAGTAACACAACACAGTATCATCAACACAGTAACATCAACACAGTATCATCAACACAGTATCATCGACACAGTATCATCAACACAGTATCATCAACACAGTAACATCAACATCAACACAGTAACATCAACACAGTATCATCAACACAGTATCATCAACACAGTAACATCAACACAGTATCATCAACACAGTATCATCAACACAGTAACATCAACACATCAACACAGTAACATCAACACAGTAACATCAACACAGTATCATCAACACATTAACATCAACACAGTATCATCAACATCAACACAGTATCATCAACACAGTAACATCAACACAGTAACATCAACACATCAACACAGTATCATCAACACAATAACATCAACACAGTAACATCAACACATCAACACAGTATCATCAACATCAACACAGTATCATCAACACAGTAACATCAACACAGTATCATCAAAACATTAACACAGTATCATCAACACAGTATCATCAACACAGTAACATCAACACAGTATCATCAAAACAGTAACATCAACACAGTAACATCAACACAGTAACATCAACACAGTAACATCAACACAGTAACACAGTATCATCAACACAGTAACATCAACACAGTATCATCAACACAGTAACATCAACACAGTATCATCAACACAGTAACATCAACACAGTAACATCAACACAGTAACATCAACACAGTAACACAGTATCATCAACACAGTAACATCAACACAGTATCATCAACACAGTAACATCAACACAGTATCATCAACACAGTAACATCAACACAGTAACATCAACACAGTAACATCAACACAGTAACACAGTATCATCAACACAGTAACATCAACACAGTATCATCAACACAGTAACATCAACACAGTATCATCAACACAGTAACATCAACACAGTAACATCAACACAGTAACATCAACACAGTAACATCAACACAGTAACATCAACACAGTATCATCAACACAGTATCATCAACACAGTAACATCAACACAGTATCATCAACACAGTAACATCAACACAGTATCATCAACACAGTAACATCAACACAGTAACATCAACACATTATCATCAACACAGTATCATCAACACATTATCATCAACACAGTATCATCAACACATTATCATCAACACAGTAACATCAACACAGTAACATCAACACAGTAACATCAACACAGTAACATCAACACAGTATCATCAACACATTATCATCAACACAGTAACATCAACACATCAACACAGTAACATCAACACAGTAACATCAACACAGTAACATCAACACAGTAACATCAACACAGTAACATCAACACAGTATCATCAACACAGTAACATCAACACAGTATCATCAACACAGTAACATCAACACAGTAACATCAACACAGTAACATCAACACAGTATCATCAACACAGTATCATCAAGACAGTAACATCAACACAGTATCATCAACACAGTATCATCAACACAGTAACATCAACACAGTATCATCAACACAGTAACATCAACACAGTATCATCAACACAGTAACATCAACACAGTATCATCAACACAGTAACATCAACACAGTAACATCAACACAGTATCATCAACACATTATCATCAACACAGTAACATCAACACAGTAACATCAACACAGTAACATCAACACAGTAACATCAACACAGTAACATCAACACATTAACATCAACACAGTATCATCAACACATCAACACAGTAACATCAACACAGTAACATCAACACAGTAACATCAACACAGTAACATCAACACATTATCATCAACACAGTAACAGCAACACAGTAACATCAACACAGTAACATCAACACAGTAACATCAACACAGTAACATCAACACAGTATCATCAACACATTAACATCAACACAGTAACATCAACACAGTATCATCAACACAGTATCATCAACACAGTATCATCAACACATCAACACAGTAACATCAACACAGTAACATCAACACAGTAACATCAACATCAACACAGTAACATCAACACAGTAACATCAACACATCAACACAGTATCATCAAGACAGTAACATCAACACAGTATCATCAAGACAGTAACATCAACACAGTATCATCAACATCAACACAGTATCATCAACACAGTAACATCAACACAGTAACATCAACACATCAACACAGTATCATCAACACAATAACATCAACACATCAACACAGTATCATCAACACATTAACATCAACACATCAACACAGTAACATCAACACAGTAACATCAACACAGCAACACAGTAACATCAACACAGTAACATCAACACAGTATCATCAACACAATAAAGCACTCGTGCTTTATTGCTACCACTAGCCACTTTAAACAATGCCACTTAATATAATGTTTACATACCCTACATTACCCATCTCATATGTATATACTGTACTCTATATCATATACTGCATCTTGCCATCTTTATGTAATACATGTACCACTAGCCACTTTAAACTATGCCACTTTATGTTTACATACCCTACAGTACTCATCTCATATGTATATACCGTACTCTATACCATCTACTGCATCTTGCCTATGCCGTTCTGTACCACCACTCATTCATATATCTTTATGTACATATTCTTTATCCCTTTACACTTGTGTGTGTATAAGGTAGTAGTTGTGGAATTGTTAGGTTAGATTACTTGTTGGTTATTACTGCATTGTCGGAACTAGAAGCACAAGCATTTCGCTACACTCGCATTAACATCTGCTAACCATGTGTATGTGACTAATAAAATTTGATTTGATTTGATTTGATTAACATCAACACAGTATCATCAACACAGTAACATCAACACAGTATCATCAACAAAGTAACATCAACACAGTAACATCAACACAGTAACATCAACACAGTATCATCAACACAGTATCATCAACACAGTAACATCAACACAGTATCATCAACAAAGTAACATCAACACAGTAACATCAACACAGTATCATCAACACAGTAACATCAACACAGTAACATCAACACAGTAACATCAACACAGTATCATCAACACAGTAACATCAACACAGTAACATCAACACAGTAACATCAACACAGTATCATCAAGACAGTAACATCAACACAGTAACATCAACACAGTAACATCAACACAGTAACATCAACAGGCCAGAGGATAAACCCATTGGACTTGGGGCTCTGCTGGAAGTTTACCTCATATTTGGATTTTTGCCGCTAAAATCATAATAAACACTAAGAACTAAAATATTGTGTTATTGTTGTTATTGTTATGCATATTATATTATTATTATTGTTATCATTAATAGTAATCATAATTTTTTTAAATGACCCCTAAAGGTTCTTCAAAAGATTATTATAGGATCCATTAAAAGGTATTTTTTTAAAGAACTTTTACGGGTTTCAATTTGAAGAACCCCTAAATAAAAACGCTCGAGGACCCTGTTCTTTTTAGAGTGTACAGCGCCCAGAGAGATTCATTATCCATTATAAACTGGGTGGTTCGAGCCCTGAATGCTGATTGGCTGACAGACGTGGTATATCAGACCATGGGTATGACAAAACATGTATTTTTACTGCTCTAATTACATTGGTAACCAGTTTATAATAGCAGCAATAAGGCACCTCTGGGGGTTTGTGGTATATGGCCAATATACCATGGCTAAGGGCTGTATCCACATTGTGTCGTGCCTAAGAACAGCCCTTAGCCGTGGTATATTGGCCTTATACCACACCCACTCGTGCTTTATTGCTTAATTTTATATTGTGTGTTAGAGTGATTTATCAGAACAAGGGTCATAGGGGAGTTATGGGTGCCGTACGTGGTTCTGTGTGGCTCAGTTGGTAAAACAATGTGCTTGCAATGCGTTGTGAACTTACTCTGGATAAGAGTGTCTGATTTAATGACTCGCATGTAAACAGAAAAAAAGTAGGTGTTTGTAGGTGTGTGTGTGTGTGTGTGTGTGTGTGTTTGTGTGTGTGTGACGTCTTCACATTGTCTTGTTAACTAACAATCCCTTTGATCACTAGAATGAGACGTCGTTTTGAAAATAGACGAAAAAACAAAGCGGACGTTGATATATGCCGTACCTCTGCACTCACCACTGGGCCCACTGGGCGAGGACTCGCTGGGCGAGGACTCACTGGGCGAGGACTCACTGGGCGAGGACTCACTGGGCGAGGACTCGTGACACCGCCCGGCGCCGACACGCGTGTAGCTCAGACCACGGCACCACGGCAGGTCACAACGCGCTAGCAAGCCGTGAGAATACTGTGAATACTCAACAAGCTCTCACAGTATAGCTGCAGAATTAGCCATATTTCCACGTTTTCAACAAACGTAAAATGTTTAAGTTGCTCTTAACAGAGTCTCCCGACGTCCTGGGGACAAAAACTTCACATTTCTACTGAATCTGGAGTGGACCCTATCTCTCTCACACACACACACACACACACACACACACACACACACACACACACACACACACACACACACACACACACACACACACACACACACACACACACACACACACACACACACACACACACACACACACACACACACACACACACACACACACACACACACACACACACACACACACACACACACACACACACACACACACACACACACACACATATAAACACTGACTGACTGTTTCACTGGGGTTAGGGCTAGGCCAGGCCCAGCCCTCTCTCCTTCTTCATCAAGACCAGGCCCTGCCCTCTCTCCCTCTCCCTCTTCATCAAAAGACCAGGCCCTGCCCCCTCTACCTCTTCATCAAAAGGCCAGGCCCTGCCCTCTCTCCCTCTCCATCAAAAGGCAAGGCCCAGCCCTCTCTCCCTCTCCATCAAAAGGCCAGGCCCAGCCCTCTCTCCCTCTCCATCAAAGGCCAGGCCCAGCCATCTCTCCCTCTCCATCAAAAGGCCAGGCCCAGCCCTCTCTCCCTCTCCATCAAAAAGAAAGGACCGGCCCTCTCTCCTTCTCCATCAAGGCCAGGCCCTGCCCTCTCTCCCTCTCCATCAAAGGCCAGGCCCAGCCCTCTCTCCCTCTCCATCAAAAAGCAAGGACCGGCCCTCTCTCCCTCTCCATCAAAAGGCCAGGCCCAGCCCTCTCTCCCTCTCCATCAAAAGGCAAGGCCCTGCCCTCTCTCCCTCTCCATCAAAAGGCCCAGCCCTCTCTCCCTCTCCATCAAAAGGCCAGGCCCAGCCCTCTCTCCCTCTCCATCAAAAGGCCAGGCCCAGCCCTCTCTCCCTCTCCATCAAAGGCCAGGCCCAGCCCTCTCTCCCTCTCCATCGAAAGGCCAGGCCCAGCCCTCTCTCCCTCTCCATCAAAAAGCAAGGACCGGCCCTCTCTCCTTCTCCATCAAGGCCAGGCCCTGCCCTCTCTCCCTCTCCATCAAAGGCCAGGCCCAGCCCTCTCTCCCTCTCCATCAAAAGGCCAGGCCCAGCCCTCTCTCCCTCTCCATCAAAAGGCCAGGCCCTGCCCTCTCTCCCTCTCCATCAAAAGGCCAGGCCCAGCCCTCTCTCCCTCTCCATCAAAAGGCCAGGCCCAGCCCTCTCTCCTTCTCCATCAAGGCCAGGCCCTGCCCTCTCTCCCTCTCCATCAAAGGCCAGGCCCAGCCCTCTCTCCCTCTCCATCAAAAAGCAAGGACCGGCCCTCTCTCCTTCTCCATCAAGGCCAGGCCCTACCCTCTCTCCCTCTCCATCAAAGGCCAGGCCCAGCCCTATCTCCCTCTCCATCAAAAAGCAAGGACCGGCCCTCTCTCCCTCTCCAGCTTCCCCTCCCCTATCTCTCTCTATGTGATTGCGTGGCAGTAATTGTGTGTCTGTGTTGGAGTGGCTTGGGGAAGGAAGAGTATTGTTACTGGGTAATATATGGTAACTTCTCTCTCCCCCTCACCCCCTTTCTCCTCTCTTTCCCTCTCTTTCTTCCTCTCTCCCGCTCTCCTATCCTCTGTAATAGCTGGTAACCTCTCTCTCTCTCTCTGTATTGTTACAGTGTAATAGCTGGTAACCTCTCTCTCTCTCTGCATTTTTACAGTGTAATAGCTGGTAACCTCTCTCTCTCTCTGTATTGTTACAGTGTAATAGCTGGTAACCTCTCTCTCTCTCTGTATTGTTACAGTGTAATAGCTGGTAACCTCTCTCTCTCTCTGTATTGTTACAGTGTAATAGCTGGTAACCTCTCTCTCTCTGCATTGTTACAGTGTAATAGCTGGTAACCTCTCTCTCTCTCTGCATTGTTACAGTGTAATAGCTGGTAACCTCTCTCTCTCTCTCTGTATTGTTACAGTGTAATAGCTGGTAACCTCTCTCTCTCTCTGTATTGTTACAGTGTAATAGCTGGTAACCTCTCTCTATCTCTCTGTATTGTTACAGTGTAATAGCTGGTAACCTCTCTCTCTCTCTGTATTGTTACAGTGTAATAGCTGGTAACCTCTCTCTCTCTGCATTGTTACAGTGTAATAGCTGGTAACCTCTCTCTCTCTCTGTATTGTTACAGTGTAATAGCTGGTAACCTCTCTCTCTCTCTGTATTGTTACAGTGCAATAGCTGGTAACCTCTCTCTCTCTGTATTGTTACAGTGTAATAGCTGGTAACCTCTCTCTCTCTGCATTGTTACAGTGTAATAGCTGGTAACCTCCCTCTCTCTGTATTGTTACAGTGTAATAGCTGGTAACCTCTCTCTCTGTATTGTTACAGTGTAATAGCTGGTAACCTCTCTCTCTCTCTCTGTATTGTTACAGTGTAATAGCTGGTAACCTCTCTCTCTCTGTATTTTTACAGTGTAATAGCTGGTAACCTCTCTCTCTCTCTGTATTGTTACAGTGTAATAGCTGGTAACCTCTCTCTCTCTCTCTGTATTGTTACAGTGTAATAGCTGGTAACCTCTCTCTCTCTCTGTATTGTTACAGTGTAATAGCTGGTAACCTCTCTCTCGCTGTATTGTTACAGTGTAATAGCTGGTAACCTCCCTCTCTCTGTATTGTTACAGTGTAATAGCTGGTAACCTCTCTCTCTGTATTGTTACAGTGTAATAGCTGGTAACCTCTCTCTCTCTGTATTGTTACAGTGTAATAGCTGGTAACCTCTCTCTCTCTGTATTGTTACAGTGTAATAGCTGGTAACCTCTCTCTCTGTATGGTTACAGTGTAATAGCTGGTAACCTCCCTCTCTCTGTATTGTTCTAGTGTAATAGCTGGTAACCTCTCTCTCTGTATTGTTACAGTGTAATAGCTGGTAACCTCTCTCTCTGTATTGTTACAGTGTAATAGCTGGTAACCTCTCTCTCTCTCTGTATTGTTACAGTGTAATAGCTGGTAACCTCCCTCTCTCTGTATTGTTACAGTGTAATAGCTGGTAACCTCTCTCTCTCACTCTGTATTGTTACAGTGTAATAGCTGGTAACCTCTCTCTCTCTCTGTATTGTTACAGTGTAATAGCTGGTAACCTCCCTCTCTCTGTATTGTTACAGTGTAATAGCTGGTAACCTCTCTCTCTGTATTGTTACAGTGTAATAGCTGGTAACCTCTCTCTCTCTCTCTGTATTGTTACAGTGTAATAGCTGGTAACCTCTCTCTCTCTCTCTGTATTGTTACAGTGTAATAGCTGGTAACCTCTCTCTCTGTATTGTTACAGTGTAATAGCTGGTAACCTCTCTCTCTGTATTGTTACAGTGTAATAGCTGGTAACCTCTCTCTCTCTGTATTGTTACAGTGTAATAGCTGGTAACCTCTCTCTCTCTCTGTATTGTTACAGTGTAATAGCTGGTAACCTCTCTCCCTCTCTGTATTGTTACAGTGTAATAGCTGGTAACCTCTCTCTCTCTCTCTGTATTGTTACAGTGTAATAGCTGGTAACCCCTCTCTCTCTCTCTGTATTGTTACAGTGTAATAGCTGGTAACCTCTCTCTCTCTCTCTGTATTGTTACAGTGTAATAGCTGGTAACCTCTCTCTCTCTCTCTGTATTTTTACAGTGTAATAGCTGGTAACCTCTCTCTCTCTCTCTGTATTGTTACAGTGTAATAGCTAGTAACCTCTCTCTCTCTCTCTGTATTGTTACAGTGTAATAGCTGGTAACCTCTCTCTCTCTCTGTATTGTTACAGTGTAATAGCTGGTAACCTCTCTCTCTCTCTCTGTATTGTTACAGTGTAATAGCTGGTAACTTCTCTCTCTCTCTGCATTGTTACAGTGTAATAGCTGGTAACCTCTCTCTCTCTCTCTGTATTGTTACAGTGTAATAGCTGGTAACCTCTCTCTCTCTCTGTATTTTTACAGTGTAATAGCTGGTAACCTCTCTCTCTCTGTATTGTTACAGTGTAATAGCTGGTAACCTCTCTCTCTCTGTGTTGTTACAGTGTAATAGCTGGTAACCTCTCTCGCTCTGCCCCCCCTCTTCTCTGTATTGTTACAGTGTAATAGCTGGTAACCTCCCTCTCTCTGTATTGTTACAGTGTAATAGCTGGTAACCTCTCTCTCTGTATTGTTACAGTGTAATAGCTGGTAACCTCTCTCTCTCTCTCTGTATTGTTACAGTGTAATAGCTGGTAACCTCTCTCTCTCTGTATTGTTACAGTGTAATAGCTGATAACCTCTCTCTCTCTCTGTATTGTTACAGTGTAATAGCTGGTAACCCCTCTCTCTCTCTCTGTATTGTTACAGTGTAATAGCTGGTAACCTCCCTCTCTCTGTATTGTTACAGTGTAATAGCTGGTAACCTCTCTCTCTCTCTGTATTGTTACAGTGTAATAGCTGGTAACCTCTCTCTCTCTCTCTGTATTGTTACAGTGTAATAGCTGGTAACCTCTCTCTCTCTCTCTGTATTGTTACAGTGTAATAGCTGGTAACCTCTCTCTCTCTCTCTGTATTGTTACAGTGTAATAGCTGGTAACCTCTCTCTCTCTCTCTGTATTGTTACAGTGTAATAGCTGGTAACCTCTCTCTCTGTATTGTTACAGTGTAATAGCTGGTAACCTCTCTCTCTCTGTATTGTTACAGTGTAATAGCTGGTAACCTCTCTCTCTCTCTGTATTGTTACAGTGTAATAGCTGGTAACCTCTCTCTCTCTCTGTATTGTTACAGTGTAATAGCTGGTAACCTCCCTCTCTCTGTATTGTTACAGTGTAATAGCTGGTAACCTCTCTCTCTGTATTGTTACAGTGTAATAGCTGGTAACCTCTCTCTCTCTCTCTGTATTGTTACAGTGTAATAGCTGGTAACCCCTCTCTCTCTCTCTGTATTGTTACAGTGTAATAGCTGGTAACCTCTCTCTCTCTCTCTGTATTGTTACAGTGTAATAGCTGGTAACCTCTCTCTCTCTCTCTGTATTTTTACAGTGTAATAGCTGGTAACCTCTCTCTCTCTGTATTGTTACAGTGTAATAGCTAGTAACCTCTCTCTCTCTCTCTGTATTGTTACAGTGTAATAGCTGGTAACCTCTCTCTCTCTCTGTATTGTTACAGTGTAATAGCTGGTAACCTCTCTCTCTCTCTCTGTATTGTTACAGTGTAATAGCTGGTAACTTCTCTCTCTCTCTGCATTGTTACAGTGTAATAGCTGGTAACCTCTCTCTCTCTCTCTGTATTGTTACAGTGTAATAGCTGGTAACCTCTCTCTCTCTCTGTATTTTTACAGTGTAATAGCTGGTAACCTCTCTCTCTCTGTATTGTTACAGTGTAATAGCTGGTAACCTCTCTCTCTCTGTGTTGTTACAGTGTAATAGCTGGTAACCTCTCTCGCTCTGCCCCCCCCTCTTCTCTGTATTGTTACAGTGTAATAGCTGGTAACCTCCCTCTCTCTGTATTGTTACAGTGTAATAGCTGGTAACCTCTCTCTCTGTATTGTTACAGTGTAATAGCTGGTAACCTCTCTCTCTCTCTCTGTATTGTTACAGTGTAATAGCTGGTAACCTCTCTCTCTCTGTATTGTTACAGTGTAATAGCTGATAACCTCTCTCTCTCTCTGTATTGTTACAGTGTAATAGCTGGTAACCCCTCTCTCTCTCTCTGTATTGTTAATGTGTAATAGCTGGTAACCTCCCTCTCTCTGTATTGTTACAGTGTAATAGCTGGTAACCTCTCTCTCTCTCTGTATTGTTACAGTGTAATAGCTGGTAACCTCTCTCTCTCTCTCTGTATTGTTACAGTGTAATAGCTGGTAACCTCTCTCTCTCTCTCTGTATTGTTACAGTGTAATAGCTGGTAACCTCTCTCTCTCTCTGTATTGTTACAGTGTAATAGCTGGTAACCTCTCTCTCTCTCTCTGTATTGTTACAGTGTAATAGCTGGTAACCTCTCTCTCTCTCTGTATTGTTACAGTGTAATAGCTGGTAACCTCTCTCTCTCTGTATTGTTACAGTGTAATAGCTGGTAACCTCTCTCTCTCTCTCTGTATTGTTACAGTGTAATAGCTGGTAACCTCTCTCTCTCTCTGTATTTTTACAGTGTAATAGCTGGTAACCTCTCTCTCTCTGTATTGTTACAGTGTAATAGCTGGTAACCTCTCTCTCTCTGTGTTGTTACAGTGTAATAGCTGGTAACCTCTCTCGCTCTGCCCCCCCCCCCTCTTCTCTGTATTGTTACAGTGTAATAGCTGGTAACCTCTCTCTCTCTCTGTATTGTTACAGTGTAATAGCTGGTAACCCCTCTCTCTCTGTATTGTTACAGTGTAATAGCTGGTAACCTCTCTCTCTCTCTGTATTGTTACAGTGTAATAGCTGGTAACCTCTCTCTCTCTGTATTGTTACAGTGTAATAGCTGGTAACCCCCCTCTCTCTGTATTGTTACAGTGTAATAGCTGGTAACCTCTCTCTCTCTCTGTATTGTTACAGTGTAATAGCTGGTAACCTCTCTCTCTCTGTATTGTTACAGTGTAATAGCTGGTAACCTCTCTCTCTCTGTGTTGTTACAGTGTAATAGCTGGTAACCTCTCTCTCTCTCTCTCTGTATTGTTACAGTGTAATAGCTGGTAACCTCTCTCTCTCTGTATTGTTACAGTGTAATAGCTGGTAACCTCTCTCTCTCTGTATTGTTACAGTGTAATAGCTGGTAACCTCTCTCTCTCTCTGTATTGTTACAGTGTAATAGCTGGTAACCTCTCTCTCTCTCTCTGTATTGTTACAGTGTAATAGCTGGTAACTTCTCTCTCTCTCTGCATTGTTACAGTGTAATAGCTGGTAACCTCTCTCTCTCTCTCTGTATTGTTACAGTGTAATAGCTGGTAACCTCTCTCTCTCTCTGTATTTTTACAGTGTAATAGCTGGTAACCTCTCTCTCTCTGTATTGTTACAGTGTAATAGCTGGTAACCTCTCTCTCTCTGTGTTGTTACAGTGTAATAGCTGGTAACCTCTCTCGCTCTGCCCCCCCCCTCTTCTCTGTATTGTTACAGTGTAATAGCTGGTAACCTCTCTCTCTCTCTGTATTGTTACAGTGTAATAGCTGGTAACCCCTCTCTCTCTGTATTGTTACAGTGTAATAGCTGGTAACCTCTCTCTCTCTCTGTATTGTTACAGTGTAATAGCTGGTAACCTCTCTCTCTCTGTATTGTTACAGTGTAATAGCTGATAACCTCTCTCTCTCTCTGTATTGTTACAGTGTAATAGCTGGTAACCCCTCTCTCTCTCTCTGTATTGTTACATGTGTAATAGCTGGTAACCTCCCTCTCTCTGTATTGTTACAGTGTAATAGCTGGTAACCTCTCTCTCTCTCTGTATTGTTACAGTGTAATAGCTGGTAACCTCTCTCTCTCTCTCTGTATTGTTACAGTGTAATAGCTGGTAACCTCTCTCTCTCTCTCTCTGTATTGTTACAGTGTAATAGCTGGTAACCTCTCTCTCTCTCTGTATTGTTACAGTGTAATAGCTGGTAACCTCTCTCTCTCTCTCTGTATTGTTACAGTGTAATAGCTGGTAACCTCTCTCTCTCTGTATTGTTACAGTGTAATAGCTGGTAACCTCTCTCTCTCTGTATTGTTACAGTGTAATAGCTGGTAACCTCTCTCTCTCTCTCTGTATTGTTACAGTGTAATAGCTGGTAACCTCTCTCTCTCTCTGTATTTTTACAGTGTAATAGCTGGTAACCTCTCTCTCTCTGTATTGTTACAGTGTAATAGCTGGTAACCTCTCTCTCTCTGTGTTGTTACAGTGTAATAGCTGGTAACCTCTCTCGCTCTGCCCCCCCCCCCTCTTCTCTGTATTGTTACAGTGTAATAGCTGGTAACCTCTCTCTCTCTCTGTATTGTTACAGTGTAATAGCTGGTAACCCCTCTCTCTCTGTATTGTTACAGTGTAATAGCTGGTAACCTCTCTCTCTCTCTGTATTGTTACAGTGTAATAGCTGGTAACCTCTCTCTCTCTGTATTGTTACAGTGTAATAGCTGGTAACCCCCCTCTCTCTGTATTGTTACAGTGTAATAGCTGGTAACCTCTCTCTCTCTCTGTATTGTTACAGTGTAATAGCTGGTAACCTCTCTCTCTCTGTATTGTTACAGTGTAATAGCTGGTAACCTCTCTCTCTCTGTGTTGTTACAGTGTAATAGCTGGTAACCTCTCTCTCTCTCTCTCTGTATTGTTACAGTGTAATAGCTGGTAACCTCTCTCTCTCTGTATTGTTACAGTGTAATAGCTGGTAACCTCTCTCTCTCTGTATTGTTACAGTGTAATAGCTGGTAACCTCTCTCTCTTGACCTGCTGTATTACAGTCATTTGCCTTCATCAGGACTTCCCCAATGGACATGATAGGATGGAAGCAGAGAGGTGGAAATTTGCTGCATGCATTAACATACTGTGTGATCCTGTGTGTGTATGTTCCTGTGTGTGTGTGTGTTCCTGTGTGTTTGTGTGTGTTCCTGTGTGTGTGTGTGTGTGTGTGTGTGTGTGTGTGTGTGTGTGTGTGTGTGTGTGTGTGTGTGTGTGTGTGTGTGTGTGTGTGTGTGTGTGTGTGTGTGTGTGTGTGTGTGTGTGTGTGTGTGTGTGTGTGTGTGTGTTCCTGTGTGTGTTCCT